>NW_027526361.1:163763099-164005599 GCF_048455015.1 Haemaphysalis longicornis | reverse complement strand
AATTTTCTTTTTTCTTCCCTCCATATAGTTAACGGCCTTCCCGTTTTAGACCCGTCTCTCGGTAGCCTCTCTGTTGTCCTTCTGGTCAGCCGGTCGCCATTTCGTCTCACTACAAAGCCAGCCCAAATCCATTTCTTTTTCTAAATTTCAACTATATCTCGAAATCAAGTTTGCTCCCTAATCCAGGAGGCTGGTTTCCTATCCCTGGGCGTTACCCTTGTCATTCTTGGTTTCATGGCTTGTTGAGCCGACCATTGTTTTGTGATTATTATTTATTATTCCAAATTATTGCTTAAAGGGCGCTTTTAACTAAGATGTCATTGCTTTAAATATTACATCGTCATTATTGAATTACCACTAGATTTAGACCGCGTGCCTTGAGGGCGGAGTTAGCTAATCCGCTGAAAGGGTTTTTTATGTACCTGGCGAACTTTCCAGAAATAACTTTTGGTTTACATAACTTTTGGTGCCTTCCCGTGGTCGGAAGGAACAAACTGGAGCCAGCTTTAAAGGGGCCATGCAGACAAAATAAAGTTTATTGTATGCAACAAATCTTGTATCTTATAGTTCCCCCAGCTCTTTTCCAGCAGCAAATGATGCTTCAATTACTCAAAAATCAATAAACCAAAGTTAAAATTTTGATTGTCCCGCCAAATCGAGTGCTTCATGGCGTCTGGGATGACGTAACCAGGACAGGTCTACAAGCGAACGTTAGTGAGCTGTTTACTCTGCAGCGGACTAGGGAACGCCTTTTTTACCCTTAGTCGTTCTAGAAAGCGCCACCACGCTGTCTGCTGTGATTTGTTTCTGACCATATTTGCATCTGGCTTGTTTTTGTTGAGGTAGGTGGTAATCGTTTTGTGAAACATGAGGTGTGCTCGACCAACCGGGTCACGTAAGACAATGTCGCTTAGGCCAATCGGCCGGTGTCGTGAGAGACAACCTCAAAGCTCCATACTGCTCTGCAGCTATAAAATGTAAAGTGCGCGCAGCAGTACGCACTGCACGCGTGCGCACTGTACAGTACGAGTACCAGCAGCACTACGCACTGGTACTTCAGTCTACGTGTACTTTCGTAACTTGTTTACCCTACCAACCTTACTGCTATACAATGAATGTGCGTTACATTTAAGCGAAAACAGCTCGTTCTGAAAGCTCGTAAAACCTGCGTTTGCTTTTGCCGGCCTCAGCCAGTCGCACTGCCTTGCATATTACGTCATAGATTCTAGTGCGGGAAATGAGCCGGTGAGTCGCACGGCCACTTACTTTTTTCTACATTTATATAGCTTATTTGAGCGAAGTTTACGTTAAAAGTGGTGTCAGGATGATTCTAACGAGGCAATCTTTCAAATGAACCTGAGCTATCTTTGGTCTGCACGGCTCCGTTAAAGAGCTTTAGACAAGAGGGGATTAAGGGAGCTCGATGAGAGCGTCTTCCGGGGGAGCGGGCCGGAAGGTATTCATGCGAGTAAAGAACAGGCGTGCAGAGCCAAATGCTCTCGTTCAGGTGTCGCCCGAGAAACACTATTGTCCTCGATGAACTATTGACTGGTATCCGGAATGCAGTTAGGCATGACACCGCAACTGCCCTTTTCAGGTGGCAATTCCCGTGGCCTCTACTCTGTCCAGATAAGAGCAATTTGTAATTTGCCGAGGCTCATGCCGATGAGACATACGCAGTGAGCACTGTGAACGACAGGTCCCAACAGCAGGGCTGAGGTGCTTCCTCCTTCTGACCGCGCCAAAAAAACACTGAGCACGGGACAGCTAGCGCACTCTCCTCGGAACCTTCTGGCTATCTTCATAAACGCGGTTTCCTACTCGCGGCTGTTGCAAGCAGTAGAGTGTGGGATTATCATTTACTATTTTTCTTACACGTTTACCAGGGATCGAACACTAATTGGGGCGCCTGTACACAAACAGGACACCGCTGATCGCAAGCTAGATTACGGGTGGAGTATGCGTGAACGCCGGTCGCGGCTTACGGGGCGTCTCCACGAAGCCACACGGAACTTCCCGCAAAGCTCCGTGGAGCTGTGGCGGCGAGCACGCAAGTTGGTCCTCCTGGCATACGGCAGGTTGAGGCGAAAACTCGTGCAGTTAAACTTGTGCGAAATTTATCTTGTCATCATTTCGGGAATACATACGCAGCAGAGCTTTGCTAGAGCGATTGCAGTCCCAGGCAAGGTGAATCTTCCATTAATATTCGGTGGCGCTATATACGCCGGACTTTGTTGCATCCACATATAAAATGAAGGGGCGCTGGTGCAATCTAGTGGAGGCTTTACTAGAGAGGTACTTCACCCCTGATATCGGAAAAACCAGAAAAGCCGCATTTTCCTTAAAACACGTGCGTTATACGATGAAGCTGCACGATGATCCTTTAGCGACCGCTTCGTCCGCAGCACCCCAGAAAATAAGCTTAACGAGTCATCGCAACCGCACGTGCAGCTGCTTCCGGTAGGCGAGCCTGCACAATAGCCCGGGCCGAGCAGCGTCTCCGCGGCTTGCACAATGTAAAATTGACATTCCCACGACCTCAACTGAAAACCAACGAAGTCATAACAGTATCCCGCGGCAGGCAAGTGCTGTTTCGGCATTCTGTATGTAGCTACAGGGGTCCAAAAGTAAACGGAGCAAGGGTTCGTCAAATTACACTAATTTCTTTTTTATCCGGCTGCCAGCAAAAGTGAAATATGTGCGGCCCCATTTTGTCCTAGAATGCCTTTCTTCAAACGTCACTTAGATGTTGCTGGCTAAGCACATGGCGTAGAAATCTGCTCGAAATCTCCAACACGTGCTCCGCTTACTTTTTGGGGCACCTCTACATATATGAGACAGTCGCACCGCAGGATATACTGCCGCCTCCCGTTGCGTGCAACTCTGATACATTCTGCACGTTTAATACACCCGCAAGTCTGATGCATTCCTTCTGATAACGTAGTGCTCCTCAGGGTAACTACACGGGTGATACGGTACTTGAGTATCTGTACAACAATGGTCACCGTGACTGTGTACTGGCCGCTTGAATTATCTCTATCGCAGAACGAAGAACAAATCTGATTTTTTACGGCCAAAAAGAAATGAGGTTATTAGATGTTGCGCACTATGATGCATACGCATGTACGCAACTACACAAGTGCGTACGACATTTACTGTAAAATAGACTTAGCCTCACGCTCTTAGGCAAACAGGACTAAAATAGGCACTAAAATACAGCTGTCATTCTTCGCTGGCAACCATCCATCTTCAAGGGGAGTATCTGTAGCAGGGTGTGCGCCGTGTGCACAAATACGGGCTAACTGTTCGTCCCCGCCGATCTATAGCCGGTATTCAATAGCGTGGAATGCATGCAGGCAACCGTGCTAGTGCGCCGCCATATCTGTGGCCAAATGTCTGTTGCCACGGCGACGTTGTGCGCCCGGCCCCCAGATCAGGCACCCCGCTTCTCCTCCATGCCTTCATGGCGGCCAGGCAGGCCGCGAGCCGCGAGTGACCTTGGGTTCCCGTGCAATGCGTGTGCGGGTGATTCGATAGTCAGTTGTGCCGCGATAGCGTTGGTTACGCGAAAAGTCACGATTCCGCTCACGAGTATGACAACCTTATCTGCAATTCAACCCGAGCCTCCGCGCACACCTGCGAGCGAGTGCGAGTCGGTCGTGGCACAAAGGTTGCAACGTACTAGTGAGCACAGTGGTCCGTTTGACAGCAGGAACTGCATCATTGCGAAACTGTTGCTCTCTGAACACAAAGTAATACCTCAACGCCAAGTGCTCTTGAGTGCAGTACAGTACGATCTACCTATCGCTAGGCGCGTATGAAGTAGACGCCGCAGATCGGCTGATTGCCAGCCGCCGCGCTCTAACGTCAGACGTGAGTTGTTTTCTTGGTATGAAACATTTAGCGCACGAGAAAGCCAGCGCTAAATCGGTGTACGCGCGAGCCATTTCTCCAAAGAAATTATTCGGTTTTTGCACTCAACCGCGTATTAGAGGGCACCTACCAGTCATGAAGTCGTGGATGCGGTGCGCGTGCACTTGCGTCGACAGCCGCGGCGGCAGCCAAATGCAGCGTCTGACTTATGCTGCTTATACGCGCCGTTCGCAGCCGCGGTTTCATACTCCGTGGATTCGAAGTGCTCGATGGTAGGTAGAGCGTTATCACTTAATGTGAGTGCGAATAATATCATATCTGTTGACGCCACTACCGGTAATCTGGCTGAAACGCAGCAGACGATGTACGCCGCTGTTTTTTTTTTCTTCGAGATGCGGGCACAATGCGTATGCGCTGGCTCGGTGGACATCGACATGGCGGTTTTCAGTGTTGCCAGGCAGAGAAATCCCCCGCTATACTTTCATTCAATACCGCCTATAAAGAGTAACGGCAAGACGAAACGCATGCATTTAGTCTCTTTGCTGCTTCGTTAATCCCCAGTAATGGCGTCCTCGTTGCCAATTCGCGCATATGTCTGTGGAAAGTTTCAGATTTCCGAAACACAAGTCATTGCAGTCAGCGGGTACTTTACATGGTGCCAAGGGATAAAATATCGATGTTAATTATAAGAAAAACGCCTAGTGTCAATCGAGCAGCGGGTAATGGCAAGGAGCGGCGAAGCGCGATCGGCAGACGTTTCTCGGTGAGGTTATGTTGATACACTGCGTTGCATACGATTCGGGCGAGGTAATAGCGGCCGCTGAATGATTTCAATACCGTCAACAATAACACAAATATTAGTGACAATAGCAAACGGTGATTCCCAAGCGTAATGAGTATGTATATGTTTAACAGACAAGAAAAAAGCACATTAGTTGCTGATGACAACAACTGCAAAATAAAAATTCTCACTACTGGTAAGCTACTTGAAGTTATCTTTTATACTAGGTACATAATTGCCTTGTGCATAAAGCTATGACAATGCTGTAACTGCCGTAAAAGGCGGTTGCATTTCCCAGTCCCGAGCGTCTAGCGACGCTAACTTGAAGAATTTGGGCTAAGCAACGCCGAATTTGATTTTGCCGATGAAGGAAAATAGGGCCCGTGTCCCTATTCTCACACTCACAAATACGACCGCTTTGACACATGATACCTAGTGCACTTAATATATGTTTCGAACACTAAGAATACCCTCAGTTTGCGCTAAGTTGTGCGGAAACAAATGAGTCGTCTGATAACCCAGCTATCTATGTCAACTAGGCGACGAGTTGATTGCTCTTTACGAGAAAAAACTATGATTGTGAGGGTGTCCTTCGAGTCGAACTGAGCAATAGTCCCTAAAGTTAGCAGAGCGCAAAGCGCAAATCGCGGTCACGGTCGCTTGCACGGGTATAAACTCCGGCACCAGTTGCAATCAATCCATCACCTGGCACAGCACTACACGCTGTACACTTGAAAATTATCTACCAGAGAAATGGTACGGCCATGTGGTGTAGTGAGATTATCAAAAACGAACACATTCGCGGGTTTCGGCTGTGCGAGGCGCAAGTGAAACTTCTCGCATATGCTGATGACATTGCTGTTTTTTGTACCACGAAGGAAAGTGTTAGAACTGCAGTTGACAGTGTTAAACGTTTTGGGGTAATTACTGGCAGCGGGGTAAACTGGGGGAAGTGCCTGGGTTTCTGGCACGGGGACTGGTCATCGACACCAGACTATTTCGCCAACGTGAGTTGGGAAACCAGCCCTGTTAAGTACCTTGGCACGCAGCTTGAATGCTACAGGCACAGCGAACCGTACTGGCGGGGCCAAACGCAGGACATACGGAAAAAGGGGGAAAAGTGGAAGGGGTCCTTTCTGTCAATGTTTGCGAAAGCGACCGTATGTAATTTATCCTTTGTTGCCAAGCTGTGGTATGTTATTAAAGTGTTACATTGCTCGCGTGTGAATGTGCAAAGAATGTACCGAGTATTCGCGGAGTTTATATGGTCTTCAACTTGGGAAAGGTGTAGCAGACATAACCTGTTTCGGCTAAGTCCTTTTTGACTAAGAATGCACAAGTGTAAAGATAAGTGTTTTCATTAACAGCAGTCCTATGTGGCACCAGAAACATCAGTATCGGAATGATGTTTGTATGAGTAATACCGTATAACACGTTATTACGAATCACGTAGGATTACTGTTGGAGCGGCTCCAAAGTTGTCCAGAACCTTCGGTTCGACCGCTTACATAGCAATGTTGGCCGTGGGGACCGATAGAAAAGTGTCCATAGCTATTCGGAAACTGTTCCTTGGTTTTGTTTGCACGTTTTGGACCTGTAAGGAAGTACGTGTTGCCGAGGCCAAATCGAAGTAGCCCACTCATTTGAGGCACAGCGAAGGGCTTGTGACCCGAACGCAGAGCTTCTGTGCAGATTTGTGCGGCAGGACCAACCGGAATGGTGGTGAACAATGCGATCACGTGGAACGAAATCGCCGCCTCATCTTCGCACAAAGCGAAGTTCCGCGCCTTTTATACACTCTGCTGCAATTGCAGTATCTGTCATCTTCCTACCAACTAAAGGGCTCATCTCTCGGTGAAGACACCCAGATAGCCGGTAGAGCAGAGACCTGGTGAAGTGCGCGAATAGGCCTCAAAGTCACACCGAGATTGTGCCGCTTTGGCGGGCCATAAATTGCTTGGGGATGGCCGTTTGTACATAGCATGCGGTAATAGAAACGTCTGTACGCTGTACGCTGGAGGAACCTGGCAAGCAGTATTTAATTTAAGTCTGAAAACGGTCGATTGGAGGATTCGAAAGACGGGTTTAGGCATATGCATCGCTCAGTCGGTGCAGTCAGGGTTATCGCTTCTGTTAAGAAGAGCGCTCGCGCTACCCTTGCCAGCTAATGGATGCAACGACGCTGCTGACAAAGTAAAAGAAAGAAATTTGGCGTGTACTTTTTCTCGAGGCACTAAGAGTTCAAGCAACACCACGTACTATCAACAGGACTCTGGGCCTGTGGGCCTGCAATCCGCTCGGGATCATTACGCCATATCCTGTGGATATAAATTGACAATGGCCCTCTGCGCCTTCCACAGTGAAGACGGAACACGGGCGAAGAGGGGGGTAGCGAAAGTAGGACATTTTATTTTTGACTTCAAATGATTGCTCCTGAGCCCTGCTCAGACAATGTTTAGACGAACACCTGACTACTTTACCAATCTGCGATATAAGGTTCCGGTTGAAAGAAGAACGAGCAGCATCTTTACAGTCAATGCAACGTCAACTAGGACGTTATATATGCTCTGTTCTCTGTGACTTGAAGTGACCTTCACTGACTTTATCACAATTATATGGTAGAAGTTCATTATCAATCCTAATTATTGAGCAAACAGTATTGTGCGCATCATAGCCATGGTGAAGCTCCGGTGTGAAGCAAAATGCCGTGTAAATTTGAACTAGATTGTACTTGTACAGTGCGAACGTCGGACAAGACGAAAGCTGACACATGGGGCGTTTACCATTTAGCATTTATCTTTCTGTATAAATCATCATTGCCCTCGTTCTCTGGAAGGTGAAGACGCCGAGACAGTTAGCGACTTGTCACGGAGAGTCCGAGCTCACAGCTTACGCTGTCCAGCAATCGAGAGCCCGGGCTTGGATACACACAAAATAAATCCTCGTTTTCGGTTTCGTCAACGACGAACTTCATTTCTCGGTTTCCGCTCAGCCTTGGATCAAAACCTTTGTTGTACCTTTGTAGCTGACCACAATTAGTGCTGTACTCTTCGCTTTATATTATTTATTGTTTTACTGCTGTTGGCCCTTGGGCTGTTACAGAGTGGGTGGTCGAAATACTACCGAGGGCATTTTGACAATTTATTAATTTTCGCAATAGTACTCGCTCAAAACGCACTGCAGAGAAACAAATAACACATACTGTACGGGGAAATACAGGCCTATAGTATTACCAAAATCAAGATGTGGACAATCTTTCGGCAAAGGATTGTCAAAATGAAACATGCAGAACTGCACGCCTTGGTGCTACCGCCCCCGAATAACACAACTCCACATGACCGTCTCAAGCACACAGCGGAATTCATCAGCGTTGTCTCCGGTGCAAGTCTGTTGTACGCTTTGATAGGACATAAAAAAAAACAGTATTTAAGTATGTTCTTGCTGTAATAGGCGTGATGCGAGCGGGACTACTCTGTCTTACCGGGCGTGATGACGTTTTTCTCGATATAACATTCACTTTTAAGATTAATGGACTTCGCGTAAAACAGGTGGAGAAATTGTAGTCTTGCAACAGCCGGCCGTTCGTAAAGCGTCGCCAAGTTTAGTGCACAGCAGGGACAGAATTTGTTCGATCATATTTCGAAGGAGTAAACCGCGCGGCTCTCCTCTTTATTCTTTAAGGTTTATCCATTGGTTCTTTTTGAAGGAAGACCATAAACACTAGCGTATTCCAGCGTAGGACGTATGATAGATAGGTAGGCTGTCAATGGCGCATTTGAGGGAGACCCTTAAGCTTGCGTCTTAAGAACCAAAGCTATTTCTATGAGGATAGGCAGTATTTGCAGTCATCTGCGTACAATAGGCAGTCATTTGCGAATGTACGTAGAGTAACTTTCTCCTAGAGTCCTTCCGTTATCTCGCTGATGCAGCATAAAAAACAGGGCTCAGGACCGAGCCCTGTGGTACCCCTGAAGTCACAGGCAGTATTTCTGACCTTGCGCCTCTGCATTCCGCAAATCATTTTCTATTAGAGAGATAGGCTTTAACCCACTTCCCCTTGTTACTATGAATACCATAATAGAGTAATTTTGTGAGTATGAGAAGCGGGCGGAAGCTTTTGATAGCTCTAGACAAATGGCATTTAATTGGGATCGTTAGTATCTTGCCTTTGCCAGTTCGTGAATTTTTTCGCTGAGTTATGTGACCGTAGACAAAGGCCTTCTAAATCCATGCTGAGACGTGTACAAAATGTTAAAGCTTTCGCAATATTCAATCAAGTTTTACATAAGAAATGCTCTACAATTTCGCGGCACCTTCAGGTGCTCGATATTGGCTTGACACTATGTTTGTAGCCGGATTTGTGGATACGCACAACGCTTGCTATCAACCAATCCTGAGGCAGGCTATGCTGTTCTAGCAATGCTATAAATAAACTGATGATAGTTTCAGACCAGTTCTGCGTACCGTCCTAAAACTTCATTAGGGATGCTAACCAGGCCATATGACTTTTAAAGACGATAGCCTTTCTTGGGCTACTTAAACCCAGAAATTTTGGTCTGTCTGTATGTCTGTCTGTCCGTCTGTCTGTCTGTGACTCGATTCAGCCACCCGGCCAAAGCAAAACAATGCCTGCGCAATAGTCTTATATAGTCACAGCTAAATCTACCCGTCTATGTCCGGTGTAAGTTTCATACTTGTCAACATTGTTGAAGAAGAACAAGACATTACGCAAATATGAGACAACAAATCAATACAGAAGTGATATTTGCAGTGTTCCTTTATAAAAAAAATCAAACATGCTTGACTTTTTCGAAATTAAATACTTCATCAACTGCATAAAAAGAATCAGCCCGCCGTCGCCTGCTGTCGCCCGCGCCACTATAGCTTCTGGCGCCATTTTAAGAAATCAACCGGCAACAGTTACGCAAGGTTCCACTAGATAGGTTTCACGTTCTGCTTGCAACGCACGTGGAGTAGGGAAACGCGGTTCTATAAACGCTGAAGTAGGGCGCCTTGATTAACGCGCGTGTTCGCCGTACGGCAGCGTTCGCATCGAGACACCTGGTTTGGAGCAGTGGAACGCGGGAAATTTAAAATGATTTAAGCAAACCTTTGGCGTCTTCACCTTTGGAGGAGCGCGACGCAAGAGGAACAACATAAGAGGTGAGCGGGAAAGCGAAGGGAGGCATTTACTTCGCAAAATCCGATAAAGACTATCGTCTTTTGACGACATTTGCGATGAAAGGAGCAGATACGCGGCCACTTTTTTGGTATCTACGTTGAGAACAAGTGACAGAAACCCTTGCCTCCGACATAAATATGACTTTTATTGCATAAGGTGTGCAATTACTCGGCCTAATGACATCTTCATTTACTTGTACTGATGCAGCAAACGCAGCGTGAAAAATTCGGTTGCCTGTGAGGGGTGAGCAATAACATCACTGGAATCAGGGGGAACTAGGTACTTTGCGCTTTTGTTGTATGGAGCAAGGTGACCCCAAAATCGCTGCGGGGATTCTTTCATAAACCCGGGTAATGTCTCTGAGTAAAACCTTTCCTTTGCGGCCTTCAGCGTATTTTGTAATATATTAGAGAAGTAAGAGATCTCAAATTGATTTCTGTTTTTTCTTCCTTTGGTGTTTCACCTGTCGCTTGATTGGGATGATTTATCGACTCAGCCGTAAAGTTTATTTATTCAACGTTTTTGGGCGTTTCGGCAAAAGTTTACTCGTAGTGTTATGCATCATGTCGTTTTCCTTGAGAGCCTCCCAACGGGCAAGCCGATAGCAAATTGGAAGTCTTGGCGTCTGGCAGCGTACCGCAAGAGGCATCTTTTCGTGAGCATTTGCTGGCAGAGAATAGCATACTTATAATCCTTCATAGGAAGCAGAAATCAGCTGAAACACGTTGGCAAATAGCAATCGTTCACGAGTACAACGAATCAAAAACAGGGAACAGAGGTTTTCACTGCTAATCTAAAAAATTCGGGTAGGAGAGGGGAGCGCCCGTGCCAATCATAGCAAGAAGACGGCGGATATCTTATTTCCGTTCGCAGACGTCGACATTCCTCTCCTTCGGCGAAAAAAAAGCTCGCTTCCGATCCCGCAACTCTCCCGTCGGAAAAGCGCCACTTTCGCAGCCTAAAAAAGGAGCGGCTGCTTCGGCTCCGCTTATTGCGCTCAAACGCCACGGACGCAGCCATTCTTTTCCCACCACAGCGTATGCATTGTGCGAGTGCGCGATAAGCTACGCGGAAGAACATTTCTCTCGATCGATCAGACGAGAACAAAGGGGATGGCTAAAACGAGAACAAAGCAAAGCCGCAAAGTTATGACCGACGGCTGCCCATGCCTGCGCCTGACTGTTGTGCGATTCAATTTGTCAAACTTGGGATGTGCGCGTGGCTTTTTTCCGTTCCCCCGAGGGTTATTAACTCGCTGTTCCCGAATTTCCCGCCTAATTGGCGCCGCCTGCGTGCTGCGCGCGCCCGACTGATGGACGTGCGAACGGCAGCCATTTCTCGTATACGGGAAAAGCAATATTTTTTCCCTGGAGCCCTTCATTTCCCGCACTCCTGTTTCTCTGCGCGCTAGTAAGTGCCCGCGGTACGCGCTGCCTCACAGCTTTCTTTTTCTTTGCTGCAGGAGTCGATTTTAGTGTTTACCGCCCGGATAGAGTCGAAAGTAGTTGGGTTTCGTACTCGTTATTGTTTGCCCGCCAAATGAAAACAGTACATTCGTCACCAGCGGTAAAACGCTGGTGTTGCCACGTTGCCTTGCTGGCCCGAACAGCCCAAGTATAGTGTTGTTCCCCTCAAAAATGAAACATAAAAGCTCTTTTAGGAAACTTTAGCGGTACCTGTGATTAAAAAAATTCAAATGTGCGAGGAAAGGAGATCTACTCGCACTAGACTTCGCCGCTTCATTCCCTTTTCCGTAAATGGAATTCGCCGCCATTTGGAACGGTACATGGCGTAAATCCGTGCAAAAAAGCAGCGTTAAAATATGGCCGTCATATGGCTGAGATTTACCGGCTCCAGTGGGTAACCACGGTATAATTCTGAAGACGTGGACTTTTCTTGTTGTACAGGTATGGGAATCCTGTTCATGCAGAAACCTTCGTTTTCCACCATCATCAAGAGAATAGCCACTCTTACGGGAAGCGAAGCGGTGTGCCCAGCAGCCCAAATAACGGCTTGGCGGCGGACCGTAACAGTTGGAGAACGAAAGAGGAATCAAACTTCAACATCCTTCACTGCATCCTGCGTCATACTACTCTGAAAGTTTTGAGCACAATTTACAGCGTTCAAGACGTCGGCGGTCATGGCGGAGGGGCGAAAGGGGAAGTCTTCGGTTTTTGCACAATCATAACTGCTTATATTACAGATTCCAAAGAAGAACAAAATTGGTAAAACACTTTCGACTATTTTGACGTCGCTGCGTCGATGTCTGATACAGCAGCCTTTTATTTGGCTAGAAGCAGGGGCGTAACACTCCGGCCAGAAAATGAGTAATCTTCACGTAGTGAGATTAGGGATAAACGCGATGTGGCGGGGATGCTCGCATGGCTGCTGCCGAGCTGAACGGAGCAGGAACGAGAACTATATTTTGTATTCGAACTATATTGATCACTAGTGTCGGCCATTTATCTATTTATCTATCTGTTTTGTAATGTGCGCCTATTGCTCATATAGCGCACAGCGGCAAAAGAATACTGTGACGTGGCAAGGGCTGAAAAGGATCTTTGCTGTTGTTTGTGGTTTGAGGGAAAAGGAAAGGAAGAGCACTGGGAATATTTTGAGCTCGGCAGAGAGCTCACCTGCATGCAACCCAGTGCGACAGCGGGGAAGTAGGGGGGAGTGAAAGGATAGAACAGAGTTGGAGAGATAGAGAAAACGAGAAGAAAGAATAAAAGATAGGGCTAAGTCAGTCAGCGCACATCAGTCATTAGGCAGGACTGGCTACAGCGCAATGTGAGGCCGGTAGTCGCCAGACAATAAATCAGATGGGCGAAGATTTGTCGTTGGGTTGCCGGTGGCTCCTTCGGGAATAGAAGGTCCTCCATGCCGGCGCAGGGAAGGCCTTGACGCTGGAGAGCTCGGTGGAGCTCCGTTATCGGTGCCCCGTGTTGTGGAAACTGGCACAGCAGATGTCCCGCACACTTCACTAGCTTAACGCCGGTGGTGATACCGCATTGGTGGGTCGCCCTACTCCATCGTCGCCATCTGCATAATCAGAGCGTACAATACCCTTCCTAACCGTGCCAACGACGTGGCTAACTTTCCCCGGTGATGCGCGTAGCAGAGACAGTTGGCAGTACATGCTCAATAGTCTCCGGTATGTGACACGATTCACAGTCAGGGTCACTCGAACCACCGATGAGGTGTTGGTAGCGATTAGTAAAAGCTACGTCGAGCCGCAGTCAATGGAACAGTGACGAGTAGCTTCGATGAGCCCCTGGGGGCTTTCAGAACTTGCAATCAAGGTTCAGTCGATGGGGCCTTCTGTGGCGCTGGTCAGGGTGGGCCCAGTGATTCGTCGTGGCGTCGCCGAGAACAGCAAGGAGAAGAGCGGTCGTGCCTGGTCTTGCGAAGGGAAGGCGCACGACTACTGCGCCTGCTGAAGCCTTTTTCGCCTCCGCGTCATCCCATTCATTACCCATCAACCCCCAGTGGCCTGAAACCCACTGAATCGTCAGAACATGGCCTTGTCGCACCGCAAAAGAGCATAGCTTCATTACAGCAAGTGCATAATAAGGTCCTTGGCTTTGAGGACCTGGAGCACTGCCTTGGGGTCCCAGAAGAGGGTCCAGGCTTGAGGTGGTTCGAAAGACACTAAATGACGAACATTTTAAAGGTATTAGTGCTTCTCTGGCCTTCTCAAGAAGAGCGATTTCGTCCATGATGCGTACCCTAAGACATCAATCCTTGCCGCTAAGCATGAATAAATTTGCAAATAAGCATGCAATGCATATCACCTGTGCGGATATAATTTGTCTTCCTCATAAATCACAACGCTGATGTACTGCTTTCTGGAGAACGCCCCCTCAACCGAGCCCGTTTCGCCTTTTCAAAAAGGCAGTATGGGGAACGAGGATATCTATTCCCTCGAAAAAGCTTTGCGGTCATGTAGAAAAATTAGAAATACCGCTTGGAAGGCCAAATAGGGGCACAAGAGCGACCCCAGAGAAGTATCGAGAAGTTCAGGCCACTGCCAGCCATAAACAGGTGGCAAGATGAAAGCTTCGACATGAAACGACCCTGGCGCTCACAAGCTACGGGTGTAAATCTCTCCCAAGTTTGCTGCTTCCCCGGTTATCGCGCTGAGCTTACGTCTTTCTGGCCATAAACGGAGGAAAGCGGGAGCCTTTTGTGCCTGTTCCTTTCACCTAAGCTTCGCCAGCTGCGTCCAGTGTTGCTCCCATCTTACGCCGGCGGCTAAGGTGAGCCTGGCAGCCGTCTGCGAAGAGGTCGAAGCACGTTCACTGTCTCCTCGGCCGACTTTACGACCAGCAGTGTACGGCTGCGTTCGTACATAGTGTGCCCTCATGAAATAGGTGCACCTGACGCCGTGGAACTGAACGAGCGGTAGCTGAAGCTGCCAGTTGCAGAATTGCGTTTGGTTCTGTTTGACGCGAACTAATAAGTGTGCACCTGGCAAACAGTGAGCTTAGCCGCGTCTTCCACTAAAGCGGTCCACCATCACAAGCTGGGTGTGGTGATGACTCAAGGCGCTCCTGTGATTGCGCAGCGAACGTTGAAAACATAAAGACGTCCAATATTTGGTGAAACCCTACCTGAACAACATGTTAGAGAAGTAGTATGTGCAAACCTACAAAGAAGAATAAATTGCATTATCAAATAATTTTCAATCGATGTCACGTTGCTGAAGCAGCTAAGGACAGTAATTGGAACCGACACATATCGAGAGAATACATCAGACAAATGAGAAATACTGCCGCCAAATGAAAAACTCGTACGCAACGAATAAGCAGGCTTTCTGTCTCATTAGCACAAGGCGTGAGATAAGCGTTCAACTAACGCACAATGAAGTTCGTCTTCCCCTCCCCAGGTGATTCTGGTCAGCAATGTTGCCCACATGAATCACTTGGAAAAAACTGCACTTCCGCATTTTTTCTCCGGTCAGATTTTATGCAAACTTATCTTCAAAAGGAACAACCTAAGCCGATGAAATTTGGCAATGCTTTGAGAATAGTATTTTTAGCAGGCGAGCGCGGTTTGCCATCCTATTCACGGTACGCAGAACACTGTAGATGGCACACCTGAATATTCGCGTCAAACTGCATCCAAAGCCCTCCTATACATAGAATAGGGGCGCGCTGTC
Organism: Haemaphysalis longicornis; assembly: GCF_048455015.1. Taxonomy (NCBI): domain Eukaryota; kingdom Metazoa; phylum Arthropoda; class Arachnida; order Ixodida; family Ixodidae; genus Haemaphysalis; species Haemaphysalis longicornis. Next base: position 163,990,602 of record NW_027526361.1, on the reverse strand, counting down.
ATAGAGTAGCCCCATGGTATTCGGTCTCCGGAGCTTTACGTTTTGGCTGTCAGACAGCTGTGATTCCTTTAAGCAATAGTTGTTATTGCGACGATTTTAGTGTGAAACTGAAATGACAGAGTAACAGAGGAATAAACGCACCATGCGTTTTTTTTTTAGTTTGAAGTTTATTCATCATCATCATTTCAAAAATTCATCACTTATACAATGGTTGAATGGAAAGGGGTGGTGCAAAGGGGTGGTGCGGGGATCAATACATTGTCAGGCAACTGAATGCCTGACAATGCATTGATCCCCGCCCAGACCACAATAATGCACAACACTCAGTATGTTTGTCTTAACAATACATTCAATACCCTGAAAGTACAGTAAGTATAGATATATAGCGGAGAGAAAAATAAATAATTACACACCCATAAATGCACTCTTTCCGGATAAAAGCTCTTTAAAAAGCCCTTTAAAAACAAAACCGTAGTTTTGAACAGTAGTGAGCAAGTGAACATTGGCGAACAAGTGAACAGGTGTATGGCTGTTTTGAGAGTATTTAGGGCGCAGTGCGTTTCCGAAAAGGTACACTAGATGCACAAATCCGAAGAAAAAATATCATGTTTAAAGCCTGGGTAGATAAGCTTGTATCTTTTTTTTTAAAACTGCTGATGATCGGTTTTCATCACTATGCTGGTGGACATGGTGTTTGAATTTAGAAAGGAAAGCATAAGGTGCGTTTGGTTTTGTGTACCTCAGTTGGTAAGAATTCTCTCACTGTAATAGGTGGTTTTTCTAAACCTGTACTTTTGTAGTTTCCGGGTGTAAGCATCATGAAATGCATCTGCGTTCAATTTGATTTGATCGTAGATGACTGTCGCTAGCTTTTTGTAAAAGGTATTTTCAACTGTTAGGATTCCATGCTTACGAAAAAGTGGAGCAAAAGGCGTTTGACGCGGAACAATTTCGATTATACGTAGCATTATTTTGCAGCCTGTGAATACCAATATTATTTGTTTTTGTTGTCGATCCCCAGATTAACAGGCAGTATTGTATGCGCGAATAAGCTAAAGTGCAGTAAAGCTGATTTGTCACCCAAAGGGGTAGCAAGCATCTAATTTTTCCAATTATACCAATAGACCGCGATACCTGGGTACGAAGTTTATCTATGTGACTGGACCAGTTAAATATTTCGTGAAAAATTACGCCTACGAACTTTTGAGTCTGAACCCGCTCAATCAAACCTCCTCTAAATGTGAGCTGCGTATTACAGAGAATAGACCAGTTTTCAGGTTGAAAAATAATGTACTTTGTTTTCTTGATATTTAATTCTAACTAGGTATTTTAAACCATAGAGACTAATTGTTAAGCCAAAGGTTTGCTTGTTTTTCTAGACTACGGATATCGTTACCGGAAAAAAAATACGTTAGGGTCGTCTGCATATAATATAATACCTGGTGTTAGAGGTATGTTTACGATATCGTTATTATAGCATAGAAACAGAAGCTGCCCAAGTATTCGAACCCTGTGGGACGCCATAGTTTATCTAGCCCATTTGAGACTTTAAGTGTTTGATATCGGTATCTTCTTAATAAATTATCTTATTAAGGTATCTTCTTAATAAATTAAGAGGCGAGCCTCTTATTCCGCATTTGTTAAGCTTTTGCTGAAGAAAGTCATGCTTAATGGAATCCAACGCTTTCTTAAAATCAAGACATATTCCGATTGTGTGCAATTTTTGCTCAAAATTATCGATTATTTTATCTTTAATAGATTGTATGACTTTTTCAATAAACATGTCTGTCTGCAAGCCATACTGATGTTTTGTTATAATGTTTTTGAGCTACAGAAATTTGGAACTCGTATATATATGACACGTTCTATAATTTTCGAAAGTGTGGGCCAAACAGAAATGGGCCTGTAATTAATCTTGTCATTTTCGTCACCACCTATGTGAATAACAGATACTCTAGCTAATTTTCCAGTTCCAGTGTTCCAATTCAAGATTCTTCAGTTCCAGTGTTCAAGATAAGATTGCAGATATGCGCAAAGGGTGAGCTAATATTCTCTGAAACTGCTTTTAAAGGTTCAGTCTTCAAACCGTCAAAGCCAGCAGCAGAATTGTTATTTAAATTCTTCATCAGCAAGGCTACTTTCCGACTCATCCGTGGGATGTAGAAAAATAGATTCCTGGATACATGCTGTAATGTACGCTTTAAAAGACTGGACGGCACGAATTGAAGTATCGGAAGGTCCTGATCTCAAGAAATGGTCTTTGAACATATGGGCAAGTTGTGTACCGGAATATCATCTGCCCTCTATTCGAAGCTCAGAAATGGTCTTCGTATTCTTGTTTCGCAAAAGATCGTTGACAGTGTTCCAAATGGCTCTTTGATCATTGAGTATATTTGCAAACCTATTTTCGTAGTAGCTGATTCGCGCCTCATTAATATCAGACGCTAACTTATTTCTGACCTTCTTAAACTCCACCATGTACTTTAGGCGTTTAGATTTTACGAATTCAGTGAATAACTTATCTCTAGCTTTCATCTTTTTTAGAAGTGTAGCACCAATCCATGGTTTTCTTGCCTTTTTGGTTTTTTGTATGCCACAAACGGAAAGGCTAGATCGTAAAGCTTTGTTATATTTGTTATGAATATGTAGTAAGCAGTCACAGGGTCATTGTTATTGTAAATACCATTCCAGTTCGCTCCTGGGATAACGTTTTGAAAAACAAATGTTTTCTTGGTTAGTTTTTCGATACTGCGTAATATTTACTGCACATCGTTGTTTTACTGCCCACGGAAATGCAAAAATCGGTACGTGATAGCTCACACCTAGTGTCAAAACCCCGGCGCACGTCTCATTTTTTACAGTTCGTGAAGCATAAATTTAATGCAGTTTCAGTCAATTGTGTTATTCTGGTAGCCACATGAATTGTATTTTCATAAAATAAAGCTTTCGGTCAAGAATGTTTTCTTTGTTGCAGCTTGAAGACAGCATACCTATGTTAAAACCTCCTGTAATAATTACGCGTGCGCCACTTCGTTCACAGTACTCAAGCATTTCGTATATGAAAGCTAGAAAATTAGTGATAATTCCTAAAGAGGGTCTATATATAGCAGCTACTAAAAGGCTTTGACATTTTACCATGATATATTCAAAATGCGTCGATATTACAGTATACTCTTTAACAATATTGTAATCCACGTTCTCAGGAACATAAATCGCTACACCACCACCTCATTTATTTTGCCTGCAGATTGATGCACAAATGTAGTGAGCAAACTGTACGGTATCGCGGTTATCAGTAGACCACATTTTGGTGAAAGCTAAGAAGTCAAACGGTTGACTCAAATTGTTTAAAAGGAAGTCAACGGACTCTTTTCTTTTATTTCGAAGGCATTATGCATCAAGGTGAATCAGTTATAATTGTTTTTTGTGCCTTGAAGCAACGTTTTGGAAGGCCTCGGCATCAGAACAGTTGGTTGTCATGTTCGAGACGAAAAAGCAGTCTTCTCTTGTGGTGAGCTATCTTTCACTTCGTCGTATTTTTTCCAGCTCTTGCGCAGTTGCGATTCTAATCACCCATCACTCGGGCTGCGGCGCACAAGAAGCTTGCCGTTCTTGAGCTATGCAAAATTGTACTTGCTTTCAAGAGCTGTAGTTTTCATTTGCCAGTAGAGCTTCTAATTGTGTGCTGTTAGGTTTTGATCGATTGATTGTAGGGTTTAACACGCCGACGCAACGCAGGCGATGAGGCACGCGGTAGTGGAGGGCCCCGGATTAATTTTGCCCACCTGGGGATCTTTAACGAGCGCCGCAATCTCGTACACACGGGCATTTTTGCTTTTCGCCTCCATGAGAAAAGCAGCCACCGCTTTCGGGAATCGAACCCGCGACCTCGTGCTCAGCAGCGCAACGCCTTAGCCACTCAGGCACCGTGGCAGGTTTCCGTTAGGTTTTCACTGGAGAATATGGCTGACTTTGCTTGCTTCAGTTCCCCATTCTTTTCAAGCCATTTTTATTTAGTTTGGCGAGATGGTAAATGCACTATCACAGAATTGGCCTTGTCTCCATTCCTTTCGTTATTTGACGCTAGTCGGTGTGTGGCTTCAATGTCAGACTCAGAAAGTTGTGGAAGCTTTAGAATAGTTGCCAGTCGGTTGAGCTTCGCCAATAGGTTTTCGTATTCGCGATAGGTCAAGCTATTCACTTCGAGGTTTAGACGCCTCCTGTACTGGTCTAACTAGTTCAGCTCATGCTGAAGTTTTTCCACGTCTTTTTCTTTATCTTGTGTTTCAAGCCTCCAACCCGCTTTGTGATATCTCAGACTTCTGCCAGTTGTTTTGCTATCTCCGCAAGTACTTCATCGTACTTACTGGACATAACTTACATGGATTCTTCACTTTTATCGACCGTTATTTTTGTTTCCGACAAAGCGTCGACGTTTACTCTGATTCCGGGCCGTTCAGTAAGGTTGCCATAAATTTGCGCCAGCACTGAGGCGAACTTCTTTTCCATTGCCCCATTCGGCACTTCCGCTGAATGTCCGTCCCGTATTGACGCATTGCACGTTACGCATGTCCAAGACTTTTTTGCAGTCGCGGATTCGTTTTTGTAAGAGTTGTCAGTAGCGGCCGAACATGAGCTAATGTGATCACGATATTTGCATCCTGAACATAGTAGCCATGACTCCGATTCACGAATCTTGCCTTCGCATAAAGGACGTATCTCACTCATTATAACTAGCACACATACACTCCAAAGTTCGCTTACAAAGTGCACCCAGCAGCAGTAGGAAGCCAAACAGAGCAAAATGGACTTCGAGAGGCTAGGAGAACGCCCGAAAAAACGTATTGAGCCTTTCCGTCGATCATCTCACAGCTCCGCCGCTGCTGCTGAGTACGTGTGCGCATTTCCAAAGGGGGCGATGTCCTTTTGTAGGCTGTCACGATGCGTGCACCACACGTTATGATCCTCGTGGCCTCCGCTTGATGTAATCGCTCCCTTGTTCGTTCCAACGTTCGTCGTGGCAAGCGCTGGTTCTGAGGCCACGGTTCCTGCAACGAGCGAAAAACATGCTTAGCCGCTCAGTCGTTCATCTGACAGCTCCGCTGTTGCCGCTGAGTGCGTGAGCGGCCACAGCGGCTCCTTCTAGGATGGTGCATTCTCGAACACGCCGCTACAGTCCGGTGTCGGGCGCGCTGTACGCCTGGACACTGCGGCGAGGCCTGCCTTGTTGCCCTCACGGATGGCACAGATGAGTGAACCTGCATGCTGAGACAGTGGATGCGCGTTAATGCCATACTTTCAACAACTATTGGCAGTCATGCTGACAATTCTTTCCCAATTCATTTTATTTCACCCTATTTCAGCCTTCTTTTTACAAGAGAGAAAAAGAACAATGCTAGGGCATCACCTAAATGCTACAATCCAGCGGCTTCGGAATGGCTTTGCCCCTGTGTTTGGCAACGGGCATATATCCATATAAATGTACTATCGCGCCCAATTTGACTCGCAACAGGCGAGCGGCCGCCGCAGCTGCTCCCCGGGAAGCGGTGGCGCCTTGCAACGAAGCACTCGAGAAGTAAAGGGAGAGGGGTCCGCTCTTCCGATAATCATCAGCATCCCCCGTGTGCACCGTTGCTAGCTTCTTTCCTTTGCGGCTGGTATAAATTGTTACCGCGGAAGTTCTCGGGGTGGATTACCGCATCGCCAGCGATAAGTTTTATCACTGGCTGCAATGGTCTTATGCGCATGTGCGCAAGCCTTCCAGTTTGGCAATAATAGTGCGTCGCGAAATATAGATAACGTTCAATCTTCCACACAAATAAAAATATCTGAAACACTGGCTGGCCGCATTTTTTTATTTACTGCTTCTGCCTCTAATTCTGACATTGCCTCACGGTACGAAATGCACTATTATGCTATCAGCTACGTCACTGATGGCCACTGCGCCGCTATGCTTGCCTTACAACAATGAAAACCTATAAGTGCCGTAAAAAACGATATGCTAAGAATAAAAGAAAATATGCATGACGCTATCTTCCAAGGAACCGTTATCGGCTACTGCTTTCTATTGGTCACAGCGTCACTTTCACGCTGAAAAACGATAGGAGAGCACAAAGCATTGATGCCAGTTTTTATACGCCCCTTTCAATGCCCTTTTCGGGTGCATTGTTCTTTTCACAGCAGCCCGCACCATGTCAAGAGTGCCTCACAGTGAACGTGTGCGCATTGTGGAATCATGGCTGAAGTCTTATACGCAGCGAGAAATCGCTGAATTAACTGGCCGATCAACGAACACAGTGAACCGCATTATTCAGGCCTATAAAAATGAAGGTCGAATTTGTTACGCCCCTCATGATCGTCGCCCTCACGTTACCAGTGCCATTGAAGACGAAGTTTTGATCGCCGCGGCTTATGCTAATCCGTTTGGCACTGCGCAGCAGCATGCTCAACTTGCAGGTGTTTCAGCTTCACTGAGTACTGTGAAAAGAAGGTTGGCAGAAGCCGGACTGAGGAGCCGTGTCGCCGTGCAAAAGCCTCTTTTATCCGACGACAACAAAGCAGCACGTCTCAGGTTTGCGTCTGAGCACAGCACCTGGATCGTTGACGACTGCAAACAGATGCTGTTCTCGGACGAATCGACGTTTAGCACAAGATGGGACCAGAAACGTCGCGTCTGGCGTCCTGTGAACATTCGCTACGAGCTGGAATACGTACAAGAAGGGGCCTCAAGCGGAAAGACCACCGTAAACGTCTGGGCCGTCATGTGCAAAGACGGACTTGGCCCACTACACCGAATTGAAGGCTCCCTAACTGCAGAGAAATATTCCAAAATCCTGGAATATGTCATGATCCCATATGCCCTAGACGGCCCATTCCCTGACGGTGATTACCTTTTCCAGCAAGACCTGGCCCCTGTGCACACCGCAATAAGTGTCAAGAAATTGTTAACTGACCGCGGTGTGCGCCAACTTGAATGGATTCCTAAAGGTGCCGACGTGAGCATTATCGAGCCTGTATGGGGAAGGATAAAGGTAGCGCTGTCGAAGGAAGGACTGCATAAAGCATCGGCGGACGATCTGTGGCACATGGTTGAAGCCGCATGGAACGTCATTAAGGAGGACTGAGGCTACGTGGAGGCTCTTTGTGCATCGCTTCCATCTAGAATCCAACGTGTGATCGCTGCTAAAGGAGGCATGACTCGATGCTGAGGCACCATCAACTTCATCTCCATAAGGTTTTTTTAAAACAAAGGTTATTGTTATTGCATGTTTTTGCTTTGTTGCTGCCTCATAACGAACAGACATGTAACGGCATTACAGTGGCGCAGGTCAATAAACTCTTTCAGTTTCAATGTGTTAACTCTGAATTAATTTTGGTGAGTTTAAATTTGTAATGAGCATCTATAGGTAAATATGGCTTGTGTATTTCCAAAAGTGTCGATATCATTAAGGCAAAAGCCTTATATCGTCGTTCCGTCAAGTCCTTAAGCGAAAACCGGTCGCCAATACCCATTGCATAAAATATTCTGGACACCTCCAGCGAGTTCAAGGCAGTTAAAGAGGACCAGAGCATGACGGCGCATAAGTGGATGACAAAGCGAATTGAGAGTTGTTAAAAGCAATCAAAACGAATTAAGGGAATCAAAGTGAACGAAAGGGGATGGCTAAGTGAATGAAGGTTATAAAAAAGAGTAGGAGGAATCGAAGTGAAACAAAGTGAATTAGGTGCCTGACTAGGCAAACAAAGGGAATTAAAGTGAGGTAAATTTATTGGAGACGGATGACCATGCGATAGAAGTGAATGAGTCAGCAAATTAAGATGGATCACTAAAAGCGAATAATGTAGATGACTCAATCGTTTAAAGGAAATGGCAAACCGTAATATGGTGGATGAATAATCAAATTACGGCTACTAATAATGGCTAATACTTATTTCGCTAATTTACGAGCCTAATTAGGCATACTAATTAAGGTAGAAAATGTGGATGAAAAAGCGAAATTTTGCGGACTTCAATATCAGGGTTGTCGGTAAAATATTCGCGCGAGAAGAGCAAGAAAGATATGTCTACGGTGGACATGAATGCGAAAAAAAAAACGTGCGACCAAGTACATCATGCATATGTCTTTAATGCAGCGGCACTCGGGCTTTCACCTTCAAGTCGTCTTAAGGATAACATAAAGGATAGTGTCAATTTTTAAGATGATCAACAACAAAGCTTTTTCAAAAATACGTTCCATAGCAATGGCCGAGCCACCGTCATTTCGCGGTAATAGCGACGAAACCATCGCGCATCACAATTCTTGAGTCGCAAGGCTGCGCCAAGCTGAACTAAATCGGGCAGCTACATGCGCACCGCATTCGGAGCCCGAAAGGCAACAGAGCACTCGGGGGTTGCTGATGATTATCGGAAGAGCGAACCCCCTCTCCCTTTACTTCTCGAGTGCTTCGCCGCAAGGCGCCACCGCTTCCCGTGGAGCAGCGGCGGCGGCCGCTCGCCTGTTGCGAGTCAAATTGGGCGCGATAGTACATACATAGTCAGAATACTTGAAGTCAAACGCCCGTCTGGTCGGGATGCATTTTGATTAAGGAAGACAAGGACGCCGACCACTGCCGGCGTCCTTGTCTTCCTTCATCAAAATAGTCAGAGTACACACACATACACACGCATATATATATATATATATATAACACAGAAATAAGGGTTGGCAGTCGAGAAAACCTCGGAAAGCAAAGGGGAGGATGTGGTAGATCATTGAAACAGATTAAGAATTTGGAAAGAAAGAAAGAAAGTGAAGAAAAAATGCCCGCCAGGTGGGATCCGAACCCACGACCTCCAGAATACCGGTCTGGTGCGATAACCACTACGCTACCGGCGGGGCGATTTTCCCATTCACTTTCTGGGGTATTTATGTTAGGTATGTTTGTTTCCTGTGCTTGGGGGTGGTAGCCAGCGCCATTCGGACTAATCGGGGTGAAGGGGACCTTCTTTTTAACCCCCGGGTCGTGACTCGAGTGTCTACGACATGTCCAGAGTGGTCGACCAGCTTTGAACCCTCTTAAGCTCCCTTTGGCAACAAGACTGCCAGAACAGAGGCCCTTGCTATGCATGTAGCGAATCAGAATAGGAAATGAGGGGCTCGTTGAAAATAACACAGAAATAAGGGTTGGCAGTCGAGAAAACCTCGGAAAGCAAAGGGGAGGATGTGGTAGATCATTGAAACAGATTAAGAATTTGGAAAGAAAGAAAGAAAGTGAAGAAAAAATGCCCGCCAGGTGGGATCCGAACCCACGACCTCCAGAATACCGGTCTGGTGCGATAACCACTACGCTACCGGCGGGGCGATTTTCCCATTCACTTTCTGGGGTATTTATGTTAGGTATGTTTGTTTCCTGTGCTTGGGGGTGGTAGCCAGCGCCATTCGGACTAATCGGGGTGAAGGGGACCTTCTTTTTAACCCCCGGGTCGTGACTCGAGTGTCTACGACATGTCCAGAGTGGTCGACCAGCTTTGAACCCTCTTAAGCTCCCTTTGGCAACAAGACTGCCAGAACAGAGGCCCTTGCTATGCATGTAGCGAATCAGAATAGGAAATGAGGGGCTCGTTGAAAATAACACAGAAATAAGGGTTGGCAGTCGAGAAAACCTCGGAAAGCAAAGGGGAGGATGTGGTAGATCATTGAAACAGATTAAGAATTTGGAAAGAAAGAAAGAAAGTGAAGAAGAAATGCCCGCCAGGTGGGATCCGAACCCACGACCTCCAGAATACCGGTCTGGTGCGATAACCACTACGCTACCGGCGGGGCGATTTTCCCATTCACTTTCTGGGGTATTTATGTTAGGTATGTTTGTTTCCTGTGCTTGGGGGTGGTAGCCAGCGCCATTCGGACTAATCGGGGTGAAGGGGACCTTCTTTTTAACCCCCGGGTCGTGACTCGAGTGTCTACGACATGTCCAGAGTGGTCGACCAGCTTTGAACCCTCTTAAGCTCCCTTTGGCAACAAGACTGCCAGAACAGAGGCCCTTGCTATGCATGTAGCGAATCAGAATAGGAAATGAGGGGCTCGTTGAAAATAACACAGAAATAAGGGTTGGCAGTCGAGAAAACCTCGGAAAGCAAAGGGGAGGATGTGGTAGATCATTGAAACAGATTAAGAATTTGGAAAGAAAGAAAGAAAGTGAAGAAAAAATGCCCGCCAGGTGGGATCCGAACCCACGACCTCCAGAATACCGGTCTGGTGCGATAACCACTACGCTACCGGCGGGGCGATTTTCCCATTCACTTTCTGGGGTATTTATGTTAGGTATGTTTGTTTCGTGTGCTTTATATATATATATATATATATATATATATATATATATATATATATATATATATATATACAGAAGACAGAAATAAGATTTGGCAGTCAAGAAACTCTCGGAAAGCAAAGGGGAGGATGTAGTAGTTCATTGAAACAGATAAAGAATTTCTTTATTTTGTTATGTTTTCGCCGCATTACTGTATAACTCAATTATTCTCTCCACGTGAAGGAGTTTTGTACTTACAATTGAACCCCTCCTTTCTGTAACGTCCTCTTGGCATGGAAGGTACAAACATAAACAAAGAAACAAACAAACAAATAAATAAGTAAATAAATAAATAAATAAAAATAAATGCTACTGTACTCTGTTCTTCGGGTGATTAACGGTGAGATACTGTTTGCTAAGTAGATTTCCAACTTTCTCTCCCGTCTCTTCTTCCCTCATTTTTTCGTTCTTCAATTGCACAATAGCCGTACGTTTCTTTACTACTGAATGTAACTGAAGTAGCATTAAGATGGAATATACACATATCCATCCATCCATCCATCCATCCATCCATCCATCCATCCATCCATCCATCCATCCATCCATCCATCCATCCATCCATCCATCCATCCATCCATCCATCCGCCCTTCCGTTCATTCATCCATCTAGCCATCCGTCCATCCATCCGTCCATCCATCTATCCATCCATCCATCCGTCAACCCATTCATCCATCCGTCCATATGTCAGTCCGTCCGTCCGCCTCGGCCATTCCCGTAAGGTTGTCAACACTGCGTCCTTTTTATTCCAGAAAGCGGGCAAAAAGAGTGGGAGAAGAGGCGGGCATTCGTTTCTCTGTGGAATAAAAAATTCAGATTCAAGGCTGCGAAATTGGCGGCGAGCATTCAACGGCTACGTGCCGGAAACGCGCGGAAGTGCTTCAACCATGTCGGTGGCATACATTACTTACCGGCTTAAATTGTTTTACTCGCATTTCCGTAGAGGCAAAAGAGAGAGGACTCGCGCTTCTTCGGTACGGGTTCGCCAGTCAGCGGAGAACGAAAGTGAAGACGTGCACGACACGAGAGCTCTGCGAAAATCTCACGGGACGTGTGAGGTGTCGGTCGTTAACACGACACTAACGACTCGGCGGCTGCGGTTCCCGCTCGTGCGAGATTTGCGCGGCTGGCGAACACGCACGGCGACACGAGCGCCGCCCGTGATGGTGCTACGCAAATCTGGAAACGCACGGCGGCAGCTATCTACGGGGCGAGTGTGTCGTCGGGGTGCCGAGCCCATGTTCCTGAATATTTGAAGAGCACGCGCCTACGCGGAACACGGCCACGCGAGCTGCTTCGCCGCGCTTTCGCGTTCGCGCACGCAGTCGTGCACTCAACAGCTGCTGGACTTGGGGGAACGCTTCAGTGCTCTCTCGTCTCTCTGCGCGTGCTGCAAGTTATGCAATGGTTTCGGGTTAGTCCCACCTAATGATCACGAGTCTTGCGTATGCTGCTGCGGGGCAAATTTCATTAACGACGTCGCCTCAAAAATACCGTGTCAAGGTTTGTTCATTCATTTACTACATTTTTATTCTTATTTTTTCACGGTAGGAGGCGAGACAAAAATGTGCTTTTTGTTGACATCAAAGCGAAAATGAAAGCTTCGCATCGCCAAATAATTTATGAGGCTCCCCACACGGCTCCGACCTCGACCTGCGAAATCCTCTTCGTGCCAAGAGCGGGACCGTCATCGTTGAGTGGTGCGGGAACCCCTTAAACGACCTCACTCGACTTGTCCATCGGGAACTTGAGGCTGCTGGCTCCAGCCTCGCCCGCATCTCACGGTAACCTCAGCGTTCCACCTGCATCCTCTGTGCAGGCCGTTGCGCCGCAAGACCTCTGGAAGCGGGTGCTACGTACAGCCCGTTTGCGCTGCGACCCATCCGACCATTCATTCAGTTGCACCCGCCACTTCTGTACGCGGCGATTTGTTCAACCTCGCTTTGGGCCCATCTACCCTTCTGAATGGAAAACGGCAGACACTAGGCGACTGTTAAACAGCACTTGTATCGGCAAGACACCCGGCACTGTCAAAGCGCTGGGCTGCCGAACGCTGCCCTTCTTTATTTACAAAGTCACGAACTCCAAACACAAGGCGGGGAATTATCATGCACCACCAAGAACAAATACAACCGAAGCAAGATAATCCGCACACAAAATGAATTTCTTACGAATCTGACGTCAAAGAGTGGAGGAACGAGGAATTTACCACGGTGCAAGCCACCTCGTCGTCGTCCTTCGCTCGCCCTTGAGTTTTCTTAGCAATGCTTATTTGTTCTGCGCAGTCCTAGCCACGAGCCGCCTTCCTTTCAGATAGCCCGAACCGCTCCCGGATAGATGGTGCGCACACGCAACGACCCTCCGGGTGCTCTATCTCAGCCGCCTCCATTGCTTCCCCTGTCTTGTGATTGGCGTGTCGAGCCATGACGGTACAGCATTCAAAGAGGGGAATGAATGCTTAAGTGGCCTGAGAAAGCTGCAATTAATGCCCAGGTTACTGCGAAAGCTGTATTGATTTCCTTTGCAGCCGTACGGCTGTATTACAAGTGGATGTCAAATTTTCCTTCGCACAAACTTACTCCACCTTGGGAACAACCTAATCTGGTCTACTGGCCTTTGGCAACCTTGTGCACATCGTAGTCGTGCTCGCGTAGCCTTTTCGTCAGGCACTGCTTGCTCACGCTATTCCTGAGTGCCTGCTCGGGCGCATTAAGCAGGCTGGTCGGGGTATACAGGCTACGGGTCTCAACATAAAAACAGCTTGTAGTTATTTCCCCCACAGGCCGAAGAAATTATGTGAGAGGGCTGACGTAAATGTTGTTTTTCGGGCCCAAAGAAATTTATACGTCTGTGCCCACTACATGACAGCGCAGCTCCACGGCGGCCGATATGCGACGAGACGCACAAAAATCCGTCCGTGCAATGCGTGGGAAACATTGTGTACACTACTCCCCAGAATTGTGATAAAGTCTACAGGGGACAAACAGATCCTTGCTTGAAGTAGTGGCTGCGCGTGCATGACTACAATGTGCGCAAGGCTTTCAAAAGCCACTTGGGCATTCATTTTCGCGATTGCGGTAGTACGCCCCTTGTTGAGTGCTGTACTGTCATTGCTCGGCATGCCAATCAAAAGACAAGAGAATTATTGAGGTGGCTGAGATAGCACGCCTCGGGTACCGGTGCGTGAGCGCCAGGCATCTTCCTTGCCCTATCTGAGAAGGAGATCAGCTATCTGAAAAGGGGGGGGGGGGCTTCCACCATAGTCACTTCCTCGAGTAGCGCCTTTTTTTACGTCACACTAGCCTTCGGCTCTCGGTCCAAATACTTGTACTAATTATCAGGACCATTCAATAAAGTGTAATTATAAATTGAACACCTTTGTATGATTAATTTTGTGCACAAATTTTATATTCCTCTGATTATTTTGTTTTCTTGGTTGTGTGGGATGATGTCACGGCTTGCGTGTTCATATTTGTGCCCATGTGAATCCAGCTTCGTGGGAAGTGAGCGCTCGTACCCGTTACGTCTTTCTGTTGTAGTCCATTTTTCTCCCTACACGAAATGGCGTTAATGTATACGAAGCGGAGAGGTAGGCACAGGAAGGCACAACAGATGGGACGAGGACGAGCGCCACTTTTGCGCGTCTTGTACACCGATGCATCACCAACGAGCCCAACTTCACACTCTTGTCAACGACGTTACAGTTGATTCGGATGATGGAGTGCGCTTGAATACGCTGCCTGCTGGAAGGCAACGTACTTGAAAATTTCGACCTATTCAACGCCCTATTCGCTTTAAAATAATTATAATTTAGTTACCCGGTTCTCTTTGTGAGTTAAAAGTCCTCCTCTCTCTCTAGCCTGGTGGTGCGACATTTGGTAAGATATCAATGCTCTTACTTGATGATCAGATGCCTCATTATGTGTACATTTATTCGGATAAGGCGCTAGTGATGACAGTGAAGTGTGGAATATCATATATAATATGATACGACATTTATCTTTCTCCAGCTCGCCGTGGCGGCTGCTGTTTGGGTTCAGCTCATTTTACGTCAAGTAGAAGTGGATTTGAATGGATAATGTTCATGTACGCAACATTGATGCGTATTGTGTCCTTGCTATTTTAGGTGCTTCATTTTACTGTCCTTAATTTTTACCTATTTCGGTGTCAGGTAACAGTCTTTTAACAGCTTTTTCCCACTTTCTTTAGAAAGCTAAGAAAGAAATGGCTGACGATTACTGCCCTCCCTAACGCGAAATTCGTGCGCAGCGAGAACTGCAGACTTCTCGGCCACGGCGCACAGCTGCTGCGTCTCAGCAAGTGCCCGGCCGTGGCTAAGCGAACCCACAAAGGCGCGCGCAACTCTGCCGTTATCTCGCACCGCGTCGCAGTCCCCGATCGTGTTATTGTACTACATTGCGTTTGAGCCGCCCGCACAAATATTACGTGGTTCGGATGACCCACGCAACTAGGAGGATGCGAAGGACTAATGCACTATCGTGATGAATTGAAATACGAACAACGGAGCGCGTGGCTTTCAGTACATGTCGCGCATCCTCGCGACGGGCCACGCATGCGCGGTGAGAACACGTCGCGAGACTTTGTGCCCAACGTTGATATCTAAGCACCGTCGTTCGGCGTGTGAGCGCTTTGGTTTGTCTTCCTATTGCGTTTGGCACCCGCCCACGACTTTGTTTTTTTGTTGCGAACTTTGTTGCTGCGATGAGTAAAAACGGCGCACTCAGCTAAATTCCTTTATTGTTTATTTCGTGCTCAGCACCCAACGGAAGATGGGAATACAATGATATTTCCATATGAAGGTTGGTCACAAACTCTCGTAACTTGTTCGCACTGAGCATACGCGGCCCATCGCCAGGAGGCGTGGCATGTACTGAAAGGCACGCGCTCCGTTGTTCGTATTTCAACTTATCCCGATAGTACGTGCAGCACGCAGCGCGTGCTGGGCTTCTGTAGCGCTGCCTCGGCACACCGTCCTCCCCCTAACACTTTCGCCCCTTTACTCCTCCGGTGTTCCCTTCGTTCGCTCGGTGACGAGGCCGGCGACGCCGCCGAACCGCAGTAGCGGGCGCATAAGTGCTGCGCAATAAATCCCCCAGTAGAGGCTATCGCTATACAACGAAACTTGCTTGCACACCCTCTTGTTAGAATTGCTGGACAAACGTATCGCAAAAGCCACTTGTGAGGAGCGTAGGCAACGAAAGCTTCCGAGAATAATGGTGATGTTTTCTCGTGGAAAAGTTACATAGCGACTTGATCCAGATGGACCTCGAACGTAATGGCGTTATAGGCGACAGCTCAAACAATTCTTAATTCTTTTTCGTCGCTTTTGTTTCATACGCTTCCCTTTCAGAGGAATCTACGCAGCAGGCACTGCTCTCCAAAGGAATGTTTTTTTTTTTTTGTCCACGCTCGTGGTATACATCTTGATATCCTACCGGGCGCTTGGTTTTTGTATATGCAGTGTGATTGCGAGGAGGGTTGTCACATAAGGTGTTTTTGCGGGGCTCCCTGTACTTTTTTGTTCGTGTTGTGTCTTTTGTGGATAAAAATGTGGGTAATATTTCAATGTGATCAAACTAAAGAAAAAGTCTGATATTAGGAAAGATTGGGAAAAAAGGTAGCTTTTTTCACAACTGTACGACTAACGTCGGGCTCTGCTTTAAATTTACGTTATATCTGTCTGGCTCTTATATCAACCTAAGCATTCTGGACGATATTTTTTCCCTTGTTTATCAGGTACAATTCGTTTGGGGCAGCGTCTTTCTAGGACGGACTTCCGTACAGGCAAATTACGCTTTACATGGACAGTAGATTTTTCCAATTTTTAATTCTACTTGCATGCATTGCCCGCGCTAAGCTAACCACCGACGAAATATGCCAAACACAAACCATGTGAAGCACACTCTCCAAACTTGTTTTTCAGCAAATCATTGCATTTATAGGGAAAATAAGCATCCGGCGGTACCGTGTGCGACTAAGACTCCTCCGGCGCAACCCCAAGAACATGCGCGAAAATGCGAACTTGGTGAGGAGTCATAAGGGGGGAGAGGTTGGCTGGGTATAAAGATGACATAGCTACACTCTCGCGTCTATCGACACTGGCAAGTGGGAGAGGGAGTGAGTGATTTATTGAATGTTGGATCAGTCGGCCCGCCAGGACGAGACTCGAGCGTCAAGGTAGAAGAGAAGCGATCATCGAGGTCTGTCTCAATGGAACGTCGAGCGGAGCCAAGCGAAGAGGAAGAAAAACAGCGCGTGCGGCCCGAGACATGACGATTATGCCAGCAAAGGGAGACTGACCTCTGTTGTTTAAAGACAATGGCTGGGCCATAGAGTTTCATACTAATATATACTAGAGGGAAATCTGGCGCTGCATTCGCGTGCCGCCGTGGGCGGCGCCATTGCAGCTAGCGACGTTCCTCGCCTCCTTGGCTTGGTTAGCCACATGGCTTCTTTTTCGTCTTGAAGCCAAAAGGGGTAACATTCTTTTTTTGTTCATCTTGCATGAAGCTTCTAAATAATCCCTGACAAATAAATCTCTCTGGAGCTTTAATTTTACAATAACAAAACAAATTCGGTTAATCTTCTGCAGTAATATTGTTGCATTTTTGCAGCCAAAGCCAACTTTTCAGCCTGTTCGTGAGCCATGCCAAGGACAAGTGGAACGTGCCTGCCCGGTACATGACGGCACGCTCGCTGAAGTGCGGCTCCCCTAGACAGTGGCGCCAGATTTCCCTCTAGTGTATATTAGTATGAAACTCTATGGGCTGGGCCCACCAGGCCTATGGCGGTCGATGGCGATGTGGCTTTGACCTCTTAAAAGATTGAAAAAGAAGACGGAAAAGAAGTGGACTGCGGATATTTTGAACTCATTTCGAAGTTCACCAGCAGATAACCCAGTCCGTGGGAGCGCAGAATTGGAGGGAGCGTCAAAGAGTCTCTCTCACAGCAGAGCACGCGCTCAGACAGCTACCGCGCTAAGCACAGCTCAAGCGACAGTGGCCGGCAGGGGCGGGGCCCGTTCAGCGGCACTGCCAAACTCCGGCCGCACCTTCGTAGAAATGGGTAGGCCGCCTGTCATGCGTGCTTCCGATCACCGACGTCGCGAGCAGCAACGCCGGAACGAAAAAAATATATGCAGAAATTCAGATAATTGTCTATTAATGCTTAGCCTTCTTACGCCGTCTATATACATTGGGAGTTATTTATAGCCATATTTGTCTGTAAGTAGTTGGATCCTATTATTGTTTTAGTTTTTTGCTTGGTTCTTCTCTCCAGTGATGTAAACATGCAACATTAAAAGGAATAAGTGCATTTATATTGCTAATTCCTTATTTGAATGTGAACATCTTCGACAGAACTCTGTCTGGTTGGGTTAAACTTAAGAGGCAAATACCCCAACCAAGGGCTTATTTGTCCGCACATTCAAGCCGTAATACAGCGTTTACGAGTTTTGCTATTTTTATTCGCATTTCCAACGTTATTTTGTGGGCGGTTTCAATTTCGTCTTTGTTTTTCAAAGTATATGTACGAGGTGCATGTTTTTAATTTCGTCAGTCCATGGCTGTAGCTTTTTAAGTTTTCCAGTTCTTTTTATTTGTTTTATCAAAATACGTTTGACCAAGTTTCTTCATTTATGCCATCATAACGATCAGACCTGTTACTTCTGACAATTATGCATTTTTGGGGAAATGCAGCCCATTATACGGTTTGCTGATTTTTACTATTTTTTATTTGTATTTCAAAAGTTCTTTCCGGGTTTTCTGAAATCAGTGTTCGTTTTTCGGACATGTACAGTCTTTGTCAAAATTTTGTGGGCCACGGCGACCGTGGCCGGAGCAGGCGCGCGACCGAACAGGGGCGCTGCGCTTGCCGCTGTCGGCTGGTTGCGTGGCTAAAGAGAGCGAGGGGAACTTTTGCTCTTGCTTTTGTAGTGTGCCCGGCGCGACAAGTGCTGCGCGAAGTGCCTGCGCTGAAGCGAAGTGGACTGCTCTGAGAAACCGGCGCTGCCGGCGCCGCTGCACTTATCGCACCAGCCATACTACGAAAGGGAGCGCGAAAGTTTCCCTCCCTCTCTTTAGCCGCGCAACCAGCCGACAGCGGCAAGCGCAGCGCCCCTGCTTGGCCGCGTGCCTACTCCGGCCACGGTCGCCGTGGCCTACAAAATTTTGACAAAGACTGTACAAGACGCATTCTTTTCATTTCGTCAGTCCATTTTTGTAAAACGGCCTTTATTTCGTTTTCTGGAAAATTTGTTTGACCAATTATCAATGTTTAAGTTTTTATATTGATTGAATGGGTTACTGACGCTATTTATTTATTTTTGTGCAGATGCAGGGTGTTACACGGTGGCAGCTGTGGGGGTGCCCGGCAAAACCGTATACACGCAACCTACAATGAAGATGACTTTTTCAACCATAGGGAGTAGCACAGAGTCCAACACAAGCCGCACGTTACACCAGCGCTGGTTAACCATGTCTACACAGTGTAGGGCGCCTTCCTTAGGTAACAGCGACAGAGGCATGATTTTAAAAGCACTCATTGTGCTTTCACTGTGCAAATTTCTGTTGGGCGAGTTTCCTCCCATTGCAAACCTCCGTACAGGTGGAACGCGTTTTAGGGTAGGGATAAATGCTCTAATGCTTTATTTCTCCTTGGCCATGCGCTTTTGCGGGGTCCTTCTGTTCGCAGCACAAGCCTGCCATAGAGTCACGTTTTAGGTTAAACTGACTAATGCAGCCATTTCAGTTTCTTTGCACAGGAATGTTTTAGACCAACTGTCTCCTGGAGCAAGTTTTCAATTTACATGAAACACGCTTTAGAGGACCAAAAAATGTTCGCATTAGTTTAGAGGACAAAAGTCTGATGTGTTAGATGAGGCGACCAACCCGGCGTTTTGAGCAAAGGGTGGTCTCAAAATGCTACCTGCGCGCGCGGAAAGTGGCTTTCGAATGAAAAGGCGCCAATAGAAGAAATAGCACAAAGAACCGCCAGAACCACGCAACTCCGCGAGCGCGGGTGACTCGTAGCTTATAGATGGCCAGGGGAAGCCGTATATCAGCCTGGGTTTCTCGAAGCTGTTGTACTGCACCGAATCATCTCGGGGTGGAAAGTGCGTCGAAGTCAGATGTACTGAGGCATTGGTTTGGGCTACTTGGCTATACATTACATGAAAAAAAAAAACAGCGCAGGGACACGGAGAAAAGGACAGTGAAAAACACGAAAAAGACGGAGAAAAAAGTCACAAAGAAAAAAGTCATTACAAGCGCTGGCTAATACGTGGGCGTACTGTATTGCGCTCAGCAATATTTATAGGAAGGCAGAAGTGACGTCACACTCTATGGTCAATCAAAAATAAAAAGAAAAGGAGAGGATAAAAAAACAGATAAAGAATTAACTGTGTGCACACCAGTAAGTGCAATATTTTGATACTACTATCTCCGACATGTGCCTTGCCTGTCGCACCGGCAGCCACCTGGTTTCCCATTGCAAGACTTGTGGGTACACCCAACCTTTTTTTGATAACGCAAAGGTTCTTAACCGCTACTTGGGATCTGGCACACGCGAACTTTTTGAGGCATACACGCTAGTGGAGAGGGGTGACACGTGCACTAGTCAGCCCTCTGTTGGATAGCTACGGAAGTAACTTCACTACGTAGAGAGCGTGTGTCGGAGTAGTATCAAAATGTTGCACTTTTTGGCGTGCACACAGTTCATTATTTACCTGTTTCCTTATACGTTTCCTTCCTTTTTATTTTTGATTGATCGTAGAGTGTGACGTCACTTGTATCTTCGTATATATTTCTGAGCGAAATAAGTACGCTCAGTTCTTAGCCAGTGCTGGTACTGCCTTTTTCCTTTCTTCAGTCCGTGTCGTTGCTCTGTTTTTTTTTTTTTTTTCAACTCAGGTGTGCCACCCGTTTCTGCGTTGCCTGAACATTATCAGTCCTGCAAGCATGTCAACAACATGTGCGCAAGGGAGGGGCACAATTTCACAAACATGGAGCTTTACGCGGCCAGAGGAACTGCATCCTGTGCGAGGTTATGCACGGTGCAAGTATGCTGTACGCCCAAAATAACGTTTACAGGAAAATGTTTCAATATCGTATCATCCTTCAGCAGGACATTTTCTATGGGCCAGGTTCTTCCGAGTGCAGGATGGCGTTAGAGACGAACCGCAGTTTAGAGTAGAAATAATTTCTCCAATCCTTCAATTGTCCTTAACCAGGCTAAATTTCGTTCGGGCCAACTTTTTCACGTGCCTGCAAGGCCAGCCTAAATACAAAGCAAGCTTTACATTGACTATTATTGTCGTAATCCATAGGTCCACCTTAACCACGTTAAGTTGCTATTGTACCAGCTTCCTCCTATGGCAAGCCCGCCATGCAGGCAGATTACAGTGGAAGTAAAAGTTCCAATCTTTCGGCCCTCCTTGACCTGGTTAAACTTTATTTGAGCCAGCTACCTCGTACCAGCTACAGAGTCGTCTGAAAGCCAAACCACTCTTTACAGTAGAAATAAAAGTTACATTCTTTCTGCCCTTTTTGACCACGTTAAATTTCATTTGGTTCAGCTCCCCTTGTAATGAAAGCCCCCGCTATAAGCAAAACACGCTTTACAGTACAATTAAATATTCGAATCCCTTGGTTCTCCCTTGACCCGCTTAAAGTTTATTTCGTTCACTTTCATCGCAGTGGAAGCCTGCCCTAATAGCTAACCACCTTTTTCTGTGAAAATACATGCTCTAATCCTTCGGTCTTGCTTCGCAAGGTTAAACTTCATTTGATTTATAATACTCGCTAAGCAGCCACCCTACAGGCAAAGCACGCTTTACAGTGGAACTATATCTTATGTACCTAGGGTTCCTTCTCACCAGGAAAATTAGATTTATTGCAGCTGCCTAAAAATGCAATCCTGTCCTACAACCAAAACACTTTATAGTGGAAAGAAAGGTTACAATCGTTCAGTATTCCCTAACCAGAATCAATTTAGTTTAGAACTAAGAACAATTTAGAACATCGCAGTGCAAGACTGCCCAGCAGATAAAGCAGTCTTCACAGAGGGAATAGACCAGGTCAGGGAGGACCTTCAGTCCTCCTTGGCCTGGTCAAATTTTTTTCAAACCAGTTTCTTCGCAGTAGAAGCCCGCATTACCGGAAAAGCACTGTTTACAACAAAAACAATGTTTCTTGACTAGGCGAAATTTTAGTGGGACAGATTCCTTCCAGGACAAGCCTGCCAACTGGCAAATTACTGTTGAAATAAATGTTCTAATACCTCGGTCCTCCTTGGCAAGGTACATTTTATTTTTACTAACTTCGGCGTGGTTCGAGCCACCTCTACGGAAAAACAAGCTTTACAGCAGAAATAAATATTCCAATCCTTCGTTTCTTCTTTACCACGTTATCTTTTTTCGACCAGCTTCCACGCAGTGCAAGTCCGGCTTACAGGCAAAGCACGCTTGCCAGTGGAAATAAATGTTCCAACCTGTGGTGCTTCTTCACCAGGTTAAATTTCGTATTGCCCAGCCCCTCGCAGTGCAAGCCCACCCTACACGCAACGCTAGCATCTCCACCGCGATTCAGAAAGAAACTTTTGTATCCGGGTAGCTCAAGTGCAGCACCAGTGTCATTCTACCACGTTTCAGTCAATATCACTGCGGGAAATCGAAAGATAATTGTCTTAGTAGGAGAGAGACTTCTCCATTGTATGAAAGGAGCGCGCGTTAAAATGTACAGCAGACTGATACCCTTCATTCTAAAGCTTTAAGTATTGGTAGTACTAACTCTACATAGTCTATTTTCAGGTTACGTTTTAAAACCACGGAAACAAAAAATGTTTGCTTCTGTAGTTGTCTTGACACATTCATGGGCGGAGCCCCTTAGCGGCTGGGGCTGTTGTGTCTCCTCTCGTCGCCGTCGTAATCGTAATCGTCGTAACCGTCGTTTCATGTAGTCACGGCACTAAATCACCGGGAAACTTGTTTACGCCTTCCGCTAGAACGTAACGCGTATTAAAAAAGACACCGGGACATTCGTTTGTGCTTCGCGCTGGAGTACGTAGTAACGCGTATTAAAAAAAAAGAAACACCCGGACACTCGTTTACGCCTCGTGCTAGAGAGATTCGTGCTTAAAAGACTGAGCCTTTTACAGCAAAGCTGTATACCTCTTCCCCCCAATGGTTTCTTCTCCGCTGGCAAAAACGCCGAGGCGCCAAGAATACCTTCCCTGGTTTCACGTTAGTGGAGATGGCCCGGGATATTTTTCTTTCCCAGACAGCCAACGTCAGCGTCGCAGGTTCGGCTAGCGTCTGCACCATTGCTATTTGCGGCTGATGCCTCAGTGGCGTGACCTGCTTGCCGTAAAATTATTTTGGTTAAGTCTCTCTCGCACCTTATTTGCATTAGTGTCATTCTACCACGTTTCAGTCAACATCACTGCGCGAAATCGAAAGAAAAATTGGCGCATCCTCATGCTCCTTCGCATAATCACTATCGTTTCAATCATCATCCGAGTCTTTCGATCCTCCTGGACAGTGGTAAATTTCCTTCAGGCTACATTCTTTGCATGGCAAGTCCCTCTGCAGACAAATACCAGGGGATAAGTATATTTATGTTCTAATGCTTCGGTGCTCTTTAATCAGGATGAAGTTCGTTTGGCCCAACTACCTCATAGTACGAGTCCGCCCAACAGACAAAGCACACTTTTTAAGGAAAGTATTCCTTCTGATCCTGTGGCCCTCCCTGACCAGGGTGAAGTTCATTTAAATCAGCTTCCTTTCAGTGCAAGCCCCCCATATTAGCAAAGCATGCTGGACAATGAAAACAATCGTTCCAATCATTCATTTATCCTTGACCAGTTTCAATTTTATTTAAGGCAGCTTCTTCGCAGGGCAAGCCCGCCCTATAGGCAAATTACAGTGGAAATGTTCTGAGAGACCAGTCTCCGAAGCAGCGTTTATTGTAACACTGGAACCGAGAGAACGCCCAAACATTGATGATGACAATTATGTGCATCAATATTGAAGGAACACTGCCGCGTGAGCTAGTGCTGATGATTATATACAGTTGAAGACGAAATACGAGAATTGTCCTCAGTGTTTTCCCACAAATAGCTCTCCGCAACCATCGCCAGAGTGTGGTAAAGAACGGTCACACTAATTTACCCCGGTGGGTCGAAGGGGCCTCCTGGCCGCAAGTACCTCTGGGGTGCAACGTTTCATCGGTTTCAATCCTGATACGTGGACAATTTTCATAACGCGACGGTGCGATCTGAAGAAGGATCTACAGGTAACAGGAGTGACTCGGTAATTAACCGTGGAGCTTTCTGCGCTCAATAGGTAGGAACCAATAAAGCGATGCAGAAATTTTACCCAAAGGCCAGGAATTCGAACATGATTCAAGAGATGCACCTCATCTTCCGGTCCAAAAACGGACAGGGATTAAACGAGTCTTATCAAACTTTGCGGGATTCCAGTTTGGTTGCATTGCCGGTACGGGCCGATTTTTGGCAGTGTGGGGGCCTTAAATTATACTGCTCGAGAAGTGGTGTGTCAGAAGAAACGGGTGCAGTGTAGAAATTGAGCCGAAGGTAGAAGAGGGTGAGCATCCCAAGACGAGAAAAAAACGCCTGCAGTGCTGTAGGCGAAGACGACAAATGGGAGGGCGAGGTCCAAATTGCGTTTGTCATGGCTGATGTACATGGAAATGATGTCCGAGAGGATTCGATGAAACCTTTGCGATAGCCATAGGTTGATTTGTGAGCGGCGTCGGACTCGCGCCAAAATTGTTCTAGGGCGCTTGATATTATAGTCCTGCCGCTGTGTTTGAGGGGCACGCGTGGTGCTCAATGACGCAAAATGTATCGCAGGACGAAGTTGGCTTAATCTGTATCTTTACTGGCACGAACTCATGTTGTTTTTGAGTATCGCGTGAATGGACCCAGATCAGACAATCCACTGGTATCTCAACTGTGTCTAATGCAAAGGCCCATACAAGTCGATTCCTAGAGGCTTGGAGGGAGCAGGCAGCCAGGGCAAGGGCTGCAGACAGCCGGCAGGTGGAATGAGTTGGCAAGCGCTTACGGTGCTGACAACAAGCTCAGGAACTGATGAATTTAGCAACACTCCTCGAGAAGTCATGTCCCAAGTAGCGACCACGAACGTGGTCGTAAGTCTTTTCCAAGCCCAGATACCCAGCGGTCACTGCGTCGTGACGCGCTCCCGAAATTGATTGGCGGAGAGAACGAGGGACGAGACGGACCCACTTGCGGGTCGGATGATAATTGCGCCGGTAAAGTTCGCCTTTGCTGCAGCTGGAAATTTCGCACTTCACGACGCATGGCTTGGAAGGTTGGAGGAGAGACACGGCCGGTCAGGCGATCAATGATGCGGCCATGTGGAAATTTCGCACTTCACGACGCACGGCTTGGAAGGTTGGAGGAGAGACACGGCCGGTCAGGCGATCAATGATGCGGCCATGTTACGTGTCTGCTCGTTGCAAGAAAGGCAAATAGAGAAGTCCGGCGGCGCTATGAGGAGTAATGGATGGACGAGAAAGGCTTGTATTTGGAGCTCCGGAACACAGGAGAGGAAGGGGAGGATAATGGGAACCGCGACTGGGCGTGTACGTCAACGTGTTTCTTGCCTGACTTGTAGGTGGCCGCGACGTTATACTTCTGGAGGCGTAGAATCGAGCGACCCAATTGCCCAGACAGGATTTTGAGAGAGTACAGCCAGCAAAGCGCCAGGTGATCAGTCACCATAGTCAAGTGGCGGCCATGCAGGTACCTTCGGAACTTTTGTACAACGACGGCAAGACACTCCTGCTCAGTTATTGTGTAATTTCTCTCAGCCGGCGTTAGTGAGCGGCTTTCATAAAGAACAGCCCACAATTCAAGCTGTGAGTTGCTTTGAAGCAGGACAGCACCTATTCTATGCCTACTTGCGTCTGTGTGAGGTACCATGGCCTTTGCGTCGTCGCCTTGACTGCACACTCGTCCAGCCGTGGGGACGATGTTATGTTAAGTTGTTCAAACGCATGTTGGTACTCACTCGACCAGGCATAAGGTGTGCCCGACTGCGAAGCTGGTTGATGACGGATGCAGTAGTAGCAAAGCTCCAGATGAACCCACGGAAATCGCAGCCCCAAGAAACTCCGAAGTTC
Organism: Haemaphysalis longicornis; assembly: GCF_048455015.1. Classification (NCBI taxonomy): domain Eukaryota; kingdom Metazoa; phylum Arthropoda; class Arachnida; order Ixodida; family Ixodidae; genus Haemaphysalis; species Haemaphysalis longicornis. Next base: position 163,965,072 of record NW_027526361.1, on the reverse strand, counting down.
CTTCACTTCAATTTGTCAAGGAAAGTTTTCCACTGCAAGTACTTTGTTGATATTCTGTCGTATGCATTCTTTGCTGACAATGTGACCTAGCACTGTGATTGTTTTGCTAGCAAAGCGAGATATTTTCTAGTTCAGCTGAAGTCCAGCATATGAGATGGACATGAGGACTTCATCCATGCGCCGTAGATGTTCTTGAAGCATTTACGAGAGGAAAACGATATCGTCAGAGGTAACAAAACAAATTTTACATTTGAGGACTCAAAGAACAGTGTCTATGGACCGCTCAAAAGTGGCGAGAGCATTGAGGATCGCGAACGGCGTGACACTTATTTCATAGACCATCATGGGTGTTGAATGCTGCAGTGTTCTCGTTGCTGGACTCAAGCATCGGAATTTGCGTATAGCCGTAAACGAACGTCCAGGGTTAAAAAGTATTGGGCTTCTTACAAGAAGACTGCAGTCAAACCCGGCTATAATGAACCCGGATCGAGCGAAATATGCTATATATCGAACAAAAATAATTCGGTTACAGAAATACATGGGAAACATATTCCTTATAACGAAGTTCACATCCGATATATCGAACTCTGCGCGCCTAGAATGGCCACCGAAATGCATGGTTACGGAGCGGCGATTGAGATGTGGATTGGCCGCGACCACGGAGCAAGAGCCACGACTGGGACATTGCGCCTTGCACGGAGCGACGTCACGGCCGACACTTTCCGTAACTATTTACGACGCATTGGACTGGCGACGGAACCCGCCCAGTCAGCGAGTCCGGACCAAGACAGCAGCATCGCTGAACTGTGGAAAGAGCTCGCCAACGTTGCCGATGATGTCGCGAGTGAAAGCCGTCCGATGCTTATAATGAAGCGCTTTCGGTCGTTGATGTGCTCCGCCAATGCTTCTTCGAATTTGGAGAACGCGGACTCGAACTGCTGCAAATAATGTTTCGTGTTGAGAATGCTATGCCAGTGGTAGCCGCCAAAACGAAAGTGAAAACAAAAAATACCGCTTTTTTTGCAAAGTAGGCAGTTAAGGTGGAAAGTAGCTGTAGTAATTGCAATAAATGGATTATTTTGGGCATGGTTAATGGCTACTTTAATGGGTTCGTTTCTGCATGCGGCGGTGATGGAGTTAGGGAGGGGGGGGGGGCTCCCGCGCAATGCGAACTAGTAACAATAGGTTCGTTAAAGGCGGGTTCGGCTATATCAAACTATTGGATATACCGAACTAATCGCGGTGCATATTGCAGTTCGCTATTAACGGGTTTGACTGTAGTGCGTCATCTATTCGTGGCATTTGATATGCATCCTTGCTGGTTATGTTAATTAGGGCCCGAAAATCAACGCAAAATAGCACGCCGCTATTTTTTTCAACCAATACGACAGGCGAAGCCTATGGACTTGAAGACGGGCGAATAACGTTGCGCTTTATCATGTCAGCCACATTTTCCTCAAATATTGTTTCCTAGGAAGAGACGCAATACGCGTGGCACAAATAATAGTGTCACCATCGGTTTGAGTTCGGTGCATGGCGGTTGTTGTTTTGGGGGAAAGTTTGAAATGGGAATCAAAGGAGGTAGGTGCTGATACAAGGGAAGTGTTTGGGCTTGTTGGTTCATACTTCAAACAAAAACAGCGCTCAAGACGGGACAGAAAGAAGGAGGCTACACACACAGCGTGTTTTTTTAGAACGAGCATAGTAGTACACAACGAAGAAATCTGAAGAAGCCAAGGAAAAAGACGCCCGATGTAGAAGAAATTAACTGAAGCAATGGAAGTGTTTGTGTAGCCTCCTTCTTTCTGTCCCGTCTTGAGCGCTGTTTTGTTTGAAGGTGCTGATAGTAAGCCCGAGAGGACTGAGTTGAGGTTTTTTCCGGAGGGACGCTGGGGCGACATGAAGGGTATCTGGGGGGAACAATGGTGCTCTCGTTGTCGGACATAGAAACAATAGTCCAACTTTGTGCAAGCAGGACTGCTTCTGGCATAGTGTTGGTACAGTACAGGGATTAGAGCTCGCCCACGAGAAAACCGCATAAAGCAGGCAGCAACGGCGATGATTCGTGAAAGGAGACGGCCAGAGTGGACGGCTAGCGTGTTGCCGTTAACGCAACAGAAACCGAAACCATGCGCTCGTGGCGCGGGATATAACATAGTCGTGAGCCAACACCAGATCAAGGGCACAAGTTTTAGGATGTTCGGTGTCCGTTAGGCTGAAAGTGGGCGAGCGGCAACAAATTATAGGTGACGTCGAATACAGGACGTTTAAGCCGAGAATAGGCAGGTAATGGCATGGAGAGAGCATGGTACACTGGATATGCTGACAAACTCCTTCAATACAAACGCGAACTGCACACTTTGCCGACGGTCGTATGGACGCCTTGTTAGCGTCATGTAATAGAGGGCCCTCGTAGGGAGCTTTCAGCTTTCGTAGTCGTGCACACTAATCGGCATTGATAATCGTGACACTTGCCCCAGTGTCCACCAACTCTTCAATCCACCACCTTCAACTTACACTGACAATAAGTTTGATGGATGCTGTGGAGGGATTTGTGTCGTCCCAATCGATGCACTTTCCCCTCCAAACATTGCCTGGCCTAGCTTACGGAGATTGGCGTCGGAATTCGCGAGAATTTCGGGGAACGTCATCAGGATCAGTCGCAGGTGGAAAACGACATGTGGGTGGTTGGCAGGCTGGCAGGATGATAGGCGGTAACTGGAGCGGGGGCTTATTTTCTCGCGCTCGTCAACATCAGAGCCGCACCGTTCTTCCTGCTGGCACCTGCGGCAAAACAGGGCGATGTAGTCGTGAATTCCACAATGAAAACACACGGGTCGATTTGGCGGCGGCTCTTGCCGTGGCTGTCGCAAAAAATTGTTCCAATCTTTCGGTCCTGCTTTACAAGGATAAATTTCATTTTGTTCACCTTCTTGGCAATGCAAGCCCGCCCTACAAGCAAAGCAAACTGTGCAGTGGAAATAGATGTTTTAATCCTTAAGGCCTCCATCACCCGGTTAAATTTCATTTGGACAAGCTCGCTTGCAGCGGGAGCTATCCCTACAGCCAGAGCACGCTCTACAGTGGAAATATTCGTCCCGAACATGCGATTCTCCTTGACCAGGATGAATTTATATTGGTTCAGCTTCCTCGGAATGTCAGCCCATCCTACAGGAAAAGCACGCTTTACAGTTAAAATAAATGTCCTTATACCACGCTTGTCTCTCACACGGGTAAATTTCATTCCTTTCACCTTCCACGCAATGCAAGCCCGCCCTACATGCCAAGCTTCACTCTGAAAATAAATATTCTAACACACCAGTCCCTTGTCTCAGTTAAATTTCTTCAATTTGAACTTTCTTCAATTAAAGTCTGCCCTACAGACACTGTGCGCTTTTCAGTTGAAACAAATCTTCTAATCATTCGGTCCCTCCTTGGTCAGTTTAACAGTCATATGTTTTAGAATTCTGGCACTGTAAGCCCACCCTAGCGGCATTTCACGCCTTACAGAAGAAATTTATCGCGTAATCTTTCAGTCCTCTTTGGCCTGGGGAAATATCATTTGGATCAGCTTCCTCGCAATACAAGTCCGCCATATCGGCAAAGGGCGCTTCACAGCTTCAATAAATGTTCTAAGGTCCTTGTCCTTAGGTCCTTGTCGACAATATTAAATTTCATTTGGTTCAGCTTCCTCGCAACTGAATCCCGCCCTACTTTCAAAGTCTTCACATTGGAAATAAATGATATAATCGCTCGGTCGTCCTTGGCAAAGTTAAATTTCATTTGTTCCAGCCCCCTCCCAATCGACGCCCGCACAACAGGCAAAACGCCCTTTACAGTGGAAATTGTTTTAACACGCCGTTCGATCTCCTCTCTTTGGTGAGTCCTGCCGAATGCTCCCCTCGGCCTGTGAGAGCTTTTCATTATTACCTTGAAATCATCTGAGCTGAAGGGGAGTGTGCACACGATGGTATCGGGAAAATATTCTGCAGCCAGGCATTCCTGAGGTTTTCTTGGTTGCACAGTTCCAGGTTTCAAGATGCATTCTACTTACAAAGTGAACGCAAAAATGTTTGGGTATTGCGTGTTATCCATTTTATCTACCGACTAGTAAACCTAAGAGCAGTCCGGAAAAAAACCGAGGTTTCATGCTAACTAGGCGACCGTGGGTGAAAGGGTCACAAACTAGAAAGAATACCACCTTTACACAAGCAACACCCTCTAGAAAGGTTGGCACGAGGTGGTGCAAGCAGGTGCAACGAGATTTCGATGATGACGATATTGGCCTCCCCTTTGAATCGTAATGACGGCATGCGCCGGCTCACCTATGCAAGTCATTAAATTCGTCTTCAACTCTCATTAACGGATTAGCGCTATTAGGCTCATTTCTCGATTTCCCTGTGGCTCCTGGCCGCCTGCTATCAGCCTTGTACATCAGGCGTCCACGGAAATACGTCACCGCTACCACCCAAGCTACGACTGAGGCAGCAAGATTCCAGGGCCCCGCTGAACCTACAATGTTACACTAAGGCAACTGAAGTTTATAGAGGAGGACAATGATACAACGTCGGATACGAAACAAAGTGCGCGTGTTTTCACAACCTGCCGCGCCTGCGCGGTGAAGTTTTTTCTGTGCCCAGTCGGTGGTAGCATGCTCGGCAGACACCGTCTCCAGCCGTGCCCGCAACATCGCCATCATACCGATGAGTGTTTCCACCAGAAGATCAAACATAAATTTCCCGTAATTTCCTGAAGCTACTCGTAAGCTTCGAGACCCGTCATGGTGGAAGCCTCCAGAACAAGTTTGATCAGTTTAGGATCTTTAACGTGCGCCGAAATCTCTACATACTGGCGCTTTTGTTTTCCGCTTCCATCAGAAAAACGGCCGCCGTCGCTGGGAATTTAACCAGAGCCCTTGGGAACAGCAGCGCACCGCGTTACCCAACCAGCCACCGCGCTGTGTTTTCCACCGGGACTTCTGCCGGCACCAACTGTTGGTGACCTGTCTTGACCAAGGGACAAATGATTAACGCCGGTCAATCAGAAATCAAGGCAGGCATAGATTAGACGTCCGAAATAGCTAAGATAAAGCCCACTCTATAGTGTCAAGTCACATAAGCTATCAAAACGCTTTTCAATATTCCAACGGTTATGTCTCTGCTGAAATCTAGGTTTGGTAAACGGCAGATAGCGCAACTCGGCCAAGTTAAAAATTACCCTAAAAATAGGTACGAATATCCTTCCAGAGAACACCCATGTAAGAATGCTCAGCGGTGTTCTAGACAAGAGGGTAGTTCCCAACTCACAATCGCCAAAAATAGAAAATCTTTAACCAATTCTTGCCCACAATCAAAACGTCCAACCAAGAGAAGAGCAAGAAAAAGAGCAAAAAAACGATGACTTATGGAACCACTGACCATGACCAGAATTTTATAGAGCCCGCCGCACCACAAATTTACACGCACAAAAAAATTGAAGGAAACACCACCAATAGGACAGCATAGTTCTCAACCTCGCAATTTTAACCGGGAGACGAACTGACCAAGCGCGGATCACCAGGGTGACAGATTGAACATGCATGACGGTTTTAGAAGGGGCGGCTATTTACTTGATGAAGGGATGAAATAACAATATTCGGCGCTTAGAATCGGCTCGGGAAGCGCAGGCCAACAGCGGGGGAAGGTCAATGGGAGAGTCCTTCTGTGCCGTCCTTAGCGCTGTTTTTTGTTTGAAGTATGAACCAAGAAGCCCAAACACTTCCATTGCTTCACGCTCCAGTCGTCATAACTAGGATGTCGGTGATAACGACGATGAATAGGTCCTCAACTTGTGTTTTCCTAACGCATTTCAAGAAATGGGAGATACCACTCTCCGAGCACCAAGAAAGCGGATGTAGAAATAAAATCGGGAGGGGCCGTCATATCCTTTTTGAAAAGAAACAGGCACCCTCGAACAAACACCCCCATCAGAAAAGAAAGAACAGGACCCTCCTCCTCCCCCCCTTGAAAGGAAACCACTGCACACGATGAAAGATATGGCACCACAACTCGCCAGAGTTGTCGCGGCTCACTCAAACTCACTCACAATTTTTTCCCGAATCACGACTCACTCAAACTGCGACTGATTGCTTAGCAGCACATCTGCGCTCACTTAAACTCAAACTCACAGTGAGCGCAGAACTCCTATCTCGCTTGTACTCAAAACCTAAAATGTACTCAGAACTCAAAATGTACTCAAACTAAAAATGTACTCCGAACTCAAAATGTACTCAAACTCAAAATATACTCAGTACTCAAAATGTAGTCAGTACTCAAAATGTAGTCAGTACTCCAAATGTACTCAAACTCAAAATGTACTGAAAATTCAAAATGCACTCAAACTCAAAATGGACTGAAAACTCAAAGTGTACTCAAAACTCAAAATGAACTCAGAACTCAAAATGAATTCAGAACTGAAAATGAATTCAGAATTCAAATGGACCCACAACTCTCCCGTGCTAGGAATTTACTCGGGTTCAGATGGACTGTGATTTCATTAAAATTCAGTTTTAAAATTCACGCGTGGTAAAAATATAACAGGTGCAAATTCATGAGCTCAAACTCTTGCATTCGGTACGACATGATGCCGTAAATCCTGTGAGGTCGGAAACAATTTTCGTTGCAGATTTAATAAAGCTATACCTGCTGGCCATGATGATTAGCAGTCGTTGCAAGGTATATATTGGATACCAAACTCTTGGTATAGGGTCCGTGTTCGTGCTCATGACAGAGGTGGCGTAGACACGATGGTGTGCTGGGGCCCTGGGTCGAAACAAACAATATTGGGCGAGGGGACGTGCGCTCAGTGCTCAATTCATTTACGTCGAAGCTGTATAGGGTTACGGTCCCGTGCATTCTTGCTCTGCATCGTGAAAAAACGCCTTGTGTCAAAGCAAACTGTCCTCGCGAATCTCTCAAGCGCGAGGCGTTCATAGATATGCCTTTGCTTTTTTAATGCGTAGCATTCTTTGCCGAGTGCCTCTCTCCCCCTCATCGGCCAGAATTGTTTAATGCCCTGCATTTCCACAAAAATGCAGATATCACGGTACTTCTTGCAGATATCACGGAAGACTCGCCATGACTATCTCATGACTAGAACCATGAAGCATTTTTGTATTTTTCCTACGTCATTCCCCTCATTGAGATCACTAATTTGATACCCAACACATCCTAGTGGCATCAATTTGAATGTTAACCCAAACCATAACTAACCATGACTATCTTATGATATAGCCATACCCCATTTTTGTCCCAGGTGATTTTCCTCATCGCAACCTTCAATTTGATGCCCAGCACACCCTAGTGCATCATTTTGAATTTTAACCCAATTTAGGACCAATTATGACTGTATCATATTATAATAATCAAAAAGCATTTCTGAATTTGTCCCACGTGATTCCTCTCATCAACACCTTTAATTTCATATGCCACACGCCCTAGCGCTATGAATTTGAATTTTAACCTAATCTATGACTGGCTTTGACTAGGTCAATAAATAACCGTAACGCATTTTTGTCCCACGGGATTCCCCTCATCTATACCTCGAATCATAGATGCGAAGCATCTCATGGTCGGGACTATGTCCCTCCCACCGCCTTGCGGCGTCCATACCCCCACTGCGCATGCTCGGCTTCCTGAACGCCCGGTGGTTTCTTACCCTTCAATGGCTCCTGGAGCGACAGTATGGCCGGTGTCTATCTGGGCCGGCACGAGACAAGCACGCCTCTCCTTTGAGGGCTCCTGGAGCGACAGTGTTGCTGGTGTCTTCCTGGGCCGGCACAAGACGAGCCCACTTCAGGCGCCTTCGACGTTTCATCGTCGTCGCCGGCGTCGTGCGTCGGTGAGTCTCGGCGGCCTGTGATTACAAGGAGCCCACAACCATCCGCGGAACGTGCATCGACCTCATCTTCAGCAACTTTAGGGTTCATCCACTACAACAGCTCTTGACTTTACATTTCACAGACCATAAGGCGGTCATAATCAAAGCGGAACGCAAACCACAGCTCGACGTCACCTACGTTGAACATGATGTTGATAATGCCTAAATAATGACAAACTCATACCACGTACAACGTCTGACTCTCTCTTTAATGCATCTCTACTCTAACCCCCCTTCCTATCCAATAAAATTACACCATCTTCCCGTAGGGGAACCCTGAGAAGTATGCGAAGCAGCCATGGGGTCAACGCAATTTCCCATTTCGCAGTTCCGGTAAGTGGAAAGTTTGGTAGTTACCATGGAAACATAAACGTAAATATAACGGTAGCTACGTGCCTCAACCTAGCTGAAACGACGAACTAAAAACTAATGGGAACTTGAATCGACCCAATGGCTGCTTCGCATACTACTCAGGGTTCCCTACGGGAAGATGGTGTAATTTTTTATGACTTCACCAGCCGATTATTATTGACATGCCCAGCCACTAAATCAAACATCCTCCTCCCTCCTCACCAACCGATCATGCGCATCGCGAATGCTGCCGTACCAGCAGCTAACCTGAATTGCGAGCCCAAAGCGACACATGAAACTTAACTGCCAACCATAGCTGCCTCACTCGAGTACTGAGAAATCAAAATGTACTCAAACTGAAAGTGTACTCAAAACTCAAAATGTACTCAAACTCGAAATGTACTCAGAACTCAAACTGTACTCAGTACTCAAAATGTACTCAGAACTCAAAATGTACTCGGTTATAAAAATGTACTCAGTACTCAAAATGTACTCAAAACTCAAAATGTCCTCAAACTCAAAATGTACTCAGTACTCAAATGTACTCAGAACTCAAAATGTACTCAAACTCAAAATGTACTCAAAATTCAAAATGTACTCATACCCAAAAGTATTCAAAATGTACTCAAACTCAAAATATACTCAAAACTCAGAATGTACTCAAACTCAAAATGTACTCAAAACTCAAAATGGACTCAGAACTCACTCGGTCTCAGGGGTACTGAAACTTAGTCGGGCTCAAACTCACGCAAGCTCAAACTCACCATGCCACACTAGCCTCGCGCTCACTCAAACTCAAACTCACGTGTGACTTTGAGTCCAAATGAGTCTGAGTGAGTGGACTCATGAGTGATTCCGCCGACCTCTGGATGGCACTGATCCAGCGACCCTGCATGAAAACTCTCCTGTACCAAAAATATGGACACAATCATACACAAGAAGGGGCGGTATGGCAGGTTCAAGTTCATTGGGGGACGTTTAAATCTCATGAAACCACAGTATACAGCGACTCTGGGATGGACGAAAGCACGAGGCCCCAAATGTCGTAGTTGGGGCCTACGACAATCTTTGTGACTACATGACCCTCCAACATACAGGAACAAAGAAGTGGAAGTTGGAGCCATCAAATAGAAGCGTAACACCATTACAGACTCACAAAGGACATTACACAGTTTTCTGGAGGCAAAATTCCAAGACCTTCAGTACGATACTCCCATCCATATGTACTCAAACTCAAAATGTACTCAAAACTCAGAATGTACTCAAACTCAAAATGTACTCAAAACTCAAAATGGACTCAGAACTCACTCGGTCTCAGGGTACTCAAACTTAGGTTATGGCGGCGCCGTCCACACGCTCACTGCGCATGCGCAACTCTCCTCCTTACACCCACAGCTCCGCGATACTACACTATAAAAAAAGAAATAGTTAGCGGCCTCAACAAGCGGTGTGAAGGAGTTCTGCACCGACTGTGCCTGAATGTGGCGTTTGCTCGCCTGGCTCGCCTGGTCCTGCGTCGTTGATGGCGGCGCCGTCCACACGCTCACTGCGCATGCGCAACTCTCCTCCTTACACCCACAGCTCCGCGATACTACACTATAAAAAAAGAAATAGTTAGCGGCCTCAACAAGCGGTGTGAAGGAGTTCTGCACCGACTGCGCATGAATGTGGCGTTTACTCGCCTGGCTCGCCTGGTCCTGCGTCGTTGATGGCGGCGCCGTCCACACGCTCACTGCGCATGCACAACTCTCCTAATTACACCCACAGCTCCGCGATACTACACTATAAAAAAAAGAAATAGTTAGCGGCGCCTCAACAAGTGGTGTGAAGGAGTTCTGCACCGACTGCGCCTGAATGTGGCGTTTACTCGGAGTTGATGGCGGCGCCGTCCACACGCTCACTGCGCATGCGCAACTCTTCTCTTTACACCCACAGCTCCGCGATACTACACTATAAAAAAAAGAAATAGTTAGCGGCCTCAACAAGCGGTGTGAAGGAGTTCTGCACCGACTGCGCCTGAATGTGGCGTTTACTCGGAGTTTTAAGTTTAAGATTGTTGGGAAGATTCCCCCCTGTGCCGGACTTGCGGTGTGCGCGAGACTGTAAATCACTTGCTCTGCGTCTTCCCTCGATACGCTGCTGCGCGAAAAACTGCAGCGAGCTCCCTCTCTCGTGTGCGTCATGGAGGCAGCCTCGAACTTTTTCATTTTCTTGGGCCCTGGGCCAATAGTGCTGACAGTACCTTAGGTACAAAAGTACTGCTCCAGTTCCTACGAGAGACTGAACTGGACAAATCTCTCTAGATCAGAGACAGAGCAAGTGTGTCACGATATCTTCTCTTTCGCACTGTGGCCTTCATCTATTTATTTTTCTTTGGTGGGTGTTGTTACTTTTTTTCCCGTCGTTTACTTTTCATTTCGTTTGAGCGTTTCCATTAACGATTTTCTTTTCAATTGTATTTTTTTTTTGTCCGGACTCTGTTGGCAGCAATCTCTTGTTTTTCTTGTCCTTTTTTTTATTTTTTTAACGCTTCATGTTTGTCTTCTTCCTACTGTAACCCTGATGTCTGATATGCACCACTCATCAACGTAGTCACCCCCCATCTGGTGTAGCAAGCCTTGTCCCTAGCAGGGCTGACCTCACCAGTTCACATTAAAGAGCATTCTCTCTCTCTCTCTCTCCCACCCATATTACAGACAGTTAACAACGTCACCTGGACAGCCAGATTCAATGGTCTGAAAGCAAACGACGCATTATGCAAGACACGCATGAACTGACACACCGTGCTTCTTGTGAGAACGACTACCACACTGCCGTCTTCTAAAAACGTTAAGTACAAATCGTCATCCTATGCCCAGGAACACAATCTTTCCCCTTGCTACAACGAGGGCTCAGTGCCGAAGAATCGCAAACTCCGCGCACGAAAAACTGTCACAGTTATCGGAAAATTCATGTGGTACGTTAACGTGTTCGGTGGGAACATCGGACATTAACTTAGAACGCTATCAAAATAGGAGAAACATGCACCCTCCTGCGCGCAACCTTGCCATGTCCAAGGGTATGACCGGTGAAAAGAACTCAAACATAACATATTCCACTTCTTCGAGGCATGGGAGGCAGATTTGACCAGCTCGTTACCTCAATACCAGCGCAAGCTGATTGAGAGAGCAAAAAAGGAGCTGCTGCATCTGGTGCCGTAGACTCAGGTTCCACCGTTAAGCTCCCTGTCATCTCTTTACTCCATTTTTCTAAACCACAACTATTTCTTCCTGAACAAAGGTTTTTTTAAATGCGGAGCATTTCTTAAGCTCGCCTGGTCCTGCGTCGTTGATGGCGGCGCCGTCCACACGCTCACTGCGCATGCGCAACTCTCCTCCTTACACCCACAGCTCCGCGATACTACACTATAAAAAAATAAATAGTTAGCGGCGCCCGGTTTCGATCCCACGACCCTCTGGCCGCAACGGGAGGTACGCGGTGCTCTTCCCACTACGCTACAAATCCGGGACAGGAGCAAGTGCTACGAACGCGCCTTATGTCCTTCACTCATTCAAACTACGTCAAGAAGCTACTGATACAACGAAGGCACGCGAAGCTGAACGTCAACGGAAACGACGAACTGAAAACTTTAGAGGGGGATGCTGAATTTCCCGTGGGAAAGCTGTGGCGGGAAGCGCCACGCGCCTTGCAGCTCAACCAGCCCCGTCCGCGGCGCCTCTGATGCTGATTGTGGCAGGATGCCCCTAGGGATTGGCCAACCAAAGAATCCATCACGAGATAGGTTCGCGTTCAACGACCGTCGTCATCTTCCCGTAGGGGAACCGCCGAACAAGAAGAAGAACGAGAAGACAAAGCTGCGAAGAGGAGGGCGTGTACATTGCTCTCAGCCGGTGCACCAATGTCAACAACCTTTACCTCACCAAAGCTGACGGAGACTACCGATTCTACCACAGAGACAACATCGACAAGAACATGATGGACGAGTTTCGGCGCCTCGAGAACCACCGCCTACTCACCGTAACACAACAGCACTTGCGTGCCTTTGCTACCGGTGTGGCCCCGGACGCGGAATTCCCTCTGGCGCTAGTAAAAACCAGATCACTCAACATAACGGCAACACAATGGAACCACACGGAACCGCCACGATGCTTCGCATCCTCATCAGGGTTCCCCGCGGGAAGATGGTGTAATTTTTTTTCTCTTTCCTTCTCTCCTATCTATCGTTCTCTGTCATTGAAATAAGCGAAATTGTTCAAGCCGGACTAGAAATCTTAGAAAAAAACATTTTTATCCACTCACACTGACTCCTCCGCGCTAGAACTGAAGAATACTTCGCATTTACAACTTTTCAGGCTCACACTCTAAACCACAAAAGCCCAGATAGCCTTTGTCTCTGCTGGGACACGGCGATTAAAAACCCCGGTTGCTAGGCTTCCTCTTTTCGAAAATATTACGTGCTACTGAAGCATATATTGTAAATGCAGCAGCTGCGTACGAATAGGCTCAGTGGGAGTCGAAGTATCGCTATCGCGCCTTACATCTTAGAATAGAAACGCAGATGTCTCTCCAACTCTTTGATTAAGTTTCGCCCTGCCGCAATTTCTGGTTGTGATACCCCTGATCGACGGCTCCTCTGTTTCTTTCTACCGATACTCTTGTCGCCTTTTAGTAACATCCGCAGCTTAACTGTGAGTGCCGCCATCAATGGTGAAATCCAGTGCCTCACGAAGTAGAATTGCCCCACATTTTTAACTGGCTGGATCTTTTGGCATTCGCCTCCACGCAGTGGCCAATCAGTGAACTCCTTTCTCTCGCGTTCTTTAGTTCGCGAGGCCAATCGACAGGCTGCACCAAAAGGGGGAGATCGAGCGGCCATGGTTTGAATCCTTTGGTCGCTTCAGACCAGGTTAAATGTATTTTAAGCAATCTTCTTCGGATTACAATGCGGTCCGACAGTCACCGAGCTGTGTACAGTTCATAGTTGTTCTAATCACTAGATTCTCGTTTGCCACATTAATGTTTATTTGTGCCACCTGTCTCACCATGCCTGCCCTACAGGCAAATCATGCTAAACAGAGGAAATGAATATTCGAATCCTTCGGTACTACATGACCAGGATAAAATTTGTTTTATTTAGCTTCTTCGCAACCCGAGCAACCAGTAGACGCAAAGGACACTTTACAGTGGAAAAAATTTCTAAGCCTTCACTCCTCCTTGACCGGGCTAAATTTCATTTGGCTCAAATTCCTCGCAATGCAATTGCGGCTTTACATGACAAATAAATGTTGTAATCCTTCAGTCTTCGTTGACTGAGTTAAACTTTATTTGGTTCATCTTCCTTTCAGTAGAAGCTCGCCCTACAGGCAAAGCATGCCTTAACGCGGTAATAAATGCTCCATTCTACTGGTTCTCCTTAACCAGGTTAAGTTTAATTTGGGCCGGCCTTTTGTCACTGCACGACCAAACAACAGGCAAATCAGGCAAGCTATCGTACTGCCAGAGCACGCTGTAGAGTTACAATAATCACTCCAGTACTTCGATTCAACTTGGCCAGGTTAAATGTGTTCAGTTAAGCTTCGTTGCAATGGAAGCCTGTCCTACAGGCCGAGAACGCTTTACAGTTGAAATAAATGCTCTAATCACTTAGTCTAGTATAGCGTCACAAAATAAGCTACGCTTAAGATTACCCTCACTTCGGGCGCCTGGAAGCAACTGGGGGCCATTTTGTTTCTGGCTTGCCCTGTTACCATCTCTCCCAACGAAACCGCCGCCGGATGTGTCGGGCAGAGTGTGACAGGCACGCTCTAGCGTCCGCGCAGCAGAAAGAAAGAGAAGAGAGGCGCCAAAAACAAAATGGTTGCGTCCATATGTAAACAAATATCACGTGGTGCCGACCGACCAATGAAACTCCTGGCGGCACATACCAATTGCAGAAAAGAGTGCCGATAATCTAAAAGCCTTTATTTAGTGACGCTAGTCTAGTATTCCTTCGCTGGGAAAAATTTCATTTGTTTCATTTTCCCCACAAGTGCAAGTCTGCCGTCCTAGCAAAGCCCGCGTTGAAGTGGAAATAAAAGTTATATACCTTCAATTCTTCTTGACTAGGATAAATTCCATTTGTCTCAACTTACTCGAAATGCAAGCCCGCCTTACAGGCAAAGCATGTCTCATCACAGTGAAAATTATTGTACTAATACTTGCGTGCTAATTGACCGGGTCAAATTTCATCTCACTCAGATTCCTCGCAAAGAAAGCCCAACCGAGAGCCAAAGCAGGCTTCATTCTGGAAATGAATAATGTAATCCTTCGATACTTCCTCACCCGGTCAAATTTTACTCTGAACACCTACCCCGCAGTGCAAAGTGGTCCAACAGCAAACCACTCTTTCAAGTAGGAATAAAAGCTCTTTCTGATTAGGATAAATTTCATTGGGTTGAGCTTCCCTCGTGTATAAAGCCCATGCTGCAAGCAAAACACGCTTTACAGAATAAATAAGTATTCTTATCCTTCGGTTCTCCCTTTGCCCGGTTACATTTCATTGGTTCAACTTCCTCTCAGTGGAAGCCTTCCCTATTAGCTAATCACGTTTTTTCTCTGAAAATGAATGCTCTCAGCCACTAATGCTCTAATTCTTAACCAGGTCTTGCTTGACAAGGTTAAACTTCATTTGGTTGAAAATACTTACAATGCAAGCGCCCCTATAGCGAAGCACGCTTTACAGTGGAGAGAGAGAGAGAAAGCTCTTTATTAGAGGAAAGCAGAGAGGTCTGCCGGCATGTTAACGCCGACATGGTACTCTGCGAGGTACGGGAGGAGGGAAAAAGTTGCAATAGGAGGAAAGGTGGAAGGGAGAGAAGAAATAAGAAAATAAAAGAAGTGAAAAAAAAAGGAGGAAGCGTGTGCGTTGGGGACCGTCAGTGCGACACGTGAAACGTCTATGGACGGTTGTACAGTGCAAGGATGGTTTGGTCCTATATCAGCTCAGCGACGCCGATGTCATTCAGGTATTCAAATAATGTGGTTAGCACTTTACGCTGAGAGGAGGGAGATGGCCATTGTCCCAGAAGTGCTTTTAAAGTCAAGGAACTGTGGTTGAGGCACTCGATCTTCTGTGCGAGGTTGTTTTTTGCTTGATAGTATGTAGGACACTCCAGTAAAATATGCTCGACGGTTTCTGGTGAACCGCAGTTGTCACAGTAGGTGTTCGAGGTTAGGCCAAGGCGATAGCGGTAGGTATGTGTTAGCGCCACGTTGAGACGTAAGCGATGGAGCAAAGTCTCTAGCCGACGTGGAAGTCGCTCCGGTAACCTCATTGCCAAAGTTGGGTCGACATGATGCAGGAATGGGTGCTGGTTTTCCAGGAGAGACCAGAAGGTGCTGCTTTCCCTGAAAACAAGCTCCTTTGCTAGCCTAGAGGCATCGTGCTTCGTGAAGAAAATGTTCCTCACGTTCCGCAGTTGCAATCCTCTCTTGGCAGCCTCATCTGCTTTTTCATTGCCTATGATGCCGCAGTGGGCAGGGATCCACTGCAGTATCACGCGGTGTCCGGCGACACAAACAAGATGATTTAGGTACGAGACATCGCGGGATATACGTATGTTCGTGAATGCTGAAGCAGCTGGCACGTCAAAGAGTTTGCAGTGCTGCCTTCGATTCCGGAAAGATTACCCACTGTGCTGGCTGCTGGCGGAGAATGTAGCGAAGTGCTTGTTTGATGGCATGAAGCTCAGCAGATGTAGATGAAGTTGGGCGCTGAAGACGGTATGAGAGTGCTTGGCCGGTGGATGAAATGAAGAGCCCAGAAGAACTGCAGTCAGGCGTAGATGATCCATCAGTAAAAATGTGGGTCATACGAGAGTATTGGTCACTTATATGGGCAAGTGTTAATTGAAGGAGGCATATCTGAGGCATAACTTTTTTTGATGTGAGTCCAGGTATGTTTAATTTTATGCATAGGGGTGATAGAGTCCAAGGCGGGAAATCAGATGGCATGAGTTGTCGTCGTTGGGTAGGTACAGAGATGTTTATAGTATTTAAAGTTTCTGCGAAGCTCGAAATATTGTTGCATCGTAAATACCTGCCAAGAACTTGGATTTTGCATTCAGCGTATGCCTCAAGTATATTCGAAATGTTTCCTGCATTATAATAATATCTAAAGGCAAGCAACCAGCCTCTGCGACAGTGCCAACACACGATGAGCCCTTAGGAAGGCCGAGGCAGGTACGCAGGCAGTTATTTCTAGCCGCATTGAGTTGCTTTTTGCATGTGGGCGACAGCCGTTGCAGAACAGGCAGGCTGTAGCGCAGCAAGCCGTCTACATATGCTTTGCAGAGAAGCACCATGGATCTGCAGTCGCTGCCCCATCGACATCCAGCAAGGTATCCAATAACTTGTGCCACCGCAGAGAGACGAGTACGTAATCGCTTGACTTCCGGCGCCCATGATAGATTTCTATCTACGATGATCCCAAGGTATTTTTGGGTTCGTGCGTATTGAAGACAACGACCGCCAAGGATTAGAGGGTATTGTCTCATCCGCTTGCGGGTGAACGCCATGGCAACGCTTTTCTTGGACGCAAGGTACGAAGACACATTGCTCAAAGCTTTCTGCAGCCGCTGTTGCGTTGTACGACGTGACTTTGCCGCACACCAAATGCAGATGTCATCCGCATAAAGTGTGACCTTGACGCCGGGAGGGAGCGCACGCTTTAGGTGGATAAGCGTAAGGTTGAATAATAGAGGACTTAAAACGGCTCCTTGAGGCACTCCTTTCTGTATACTGTGATGGGAAGTAGGACCTTCTGGCGTGGATTTATATCTCATGAACCCCAATACATAGTCTTCGTAGATTTTGAGAAATCATTTGATTCGGTCGAAACCTCAGCGGTCATTCAGGCATTACGGAACTAGTTATTCAGGCATTACGGAACGGAACCGTTACGGAACCAGAATGCTAGAGGATATTTCTAATGGGTTCACAGGTACTATCGTTCTCCATAAGGAGACGAGTAAAATACCCATAAGGAAATGCGTCAAACAAGGAGACAATCTCTCCAGTGTTATTCACAGCATAGCGATACAGTATACAGAACATTGGATTGGGAACAGGTGGGAATAAGGGTGAATGAAGAATACCTCAGTAACCTCAGATTTACTGATGATGTTGCCTTGAACTCGGGGGACTAATTGCAAAGAATGCTTACCCGCACCGGAAAAACAGAGTAGAACCATGGGCCTGAAAATTAATATGCAAAAAACTAAATTATTGATCAATAACCTCGGGACAGCACATCGATTCGAGATATTTGGCGAGGCAGTGGAAGTGGTAAGGGAATATATCTACTTAGGCGAAGTTGTGACCCCGGATCCCAACCATGAGGCAGAGATAATTAGAAGTATAAGAATGGGCTGGAGTGAATTCGGCAGGCATGCTCAGATAATGAATGGCAGCCTACCATTGTCCCGAAGAAGAAAGTATTTGACAGCTGCATCTTACCGGTACTCACCTACGGGGCAGAAACTTGGAGGGTCACTAAGCGGGTTCAACATAAATTGAATATGAACGGAAGATGATAGGTGTAACATTAAGGGACAAGAAGAGAGCGGAGTGGGTCAGGGAACAAACCCGTGTTAATGAATATTAACACGGCATTTAATGCTAAGTCAAGATAACCGACCAGCGGACGTCGAGTGTTTTAAGAGTGAATCCCTAGAGAAGGCAAGCGTGTCAGGGGGCGGCAGAAAGTTAGATGGACAGATGAGGTCAAGAATTTTGCGGGGATAAATTGGTCGCAGTTAGCACAGGACCGGGATAATTGAAGAATAATGGGAGAGGCCTTTGCCCTGCAGTGGGCGTAGATAGGCTGATGGTGGTGGTGATGGTGGTGGTGATGGTGATGATGATGATGATGATGATGATGATATCTTATGCACCTAGGGTTCCTTGTCATCACGTAAAATTTGGTTTATTGCAGATGGCTCAAAATGCAATCCTTTCCTGCAAGCAAAACACTTTACAGTGAAACGAAATGTTATACAGTCGAAGCCACTTAAAACAACCTCGGATATAACGATCTATCTGTTATTACGAGCATATTTTGGCGCACTTACGGCTTTCCTATGGCACCCATTGCAGCTCCGTCCAGATGTACCGAATGTTTTTTTATAACGTCCTACTTTTACAACGAAGATTTCCGACACAGTTACGGAAAAAAATATGGCGCATTTACAGTGAAAAAATCAAAACAATCCTTAAATCATCAGAGAGGTGGCGTGCTGGTGCGTTCACCGCTTCAGTTAATCGGAACGAAGATATCCGAGATCGCCGAGCACCGCAGACAGATTTCTGAAGCCGCGACCGAGGTTACTCAGTTTGCATGCATTTCTCCAGAGGCACAAATGGCAGGGAGGAGCAAAAAATAAGGAGGGAGCATGAAGCGTGGCGGTCATCTGGCGGTTAACCAGCGAAAGTATAGCCTTTAAGATCCCCTCATCAAATTCACATTTCGGTGTAACTTCTCCCTGTGATTGTTTTTTCTTTCGATGTTTTTGAATTTATTTTTATTGTGGTAATTAGCGGCCCTAATTGCTCACCCAGGTAAATGTATCTAAATGGGAACAATTTAGAATCTTAAGCATATGCAAGATGTATAAATGAACATTATACGCCACTCCGTATCATTTGCCGCTCAAGCGTTGCTATCGCTGGTGCCGAACTTCTCGCCGCCCAAGTCGACGCGAACTCGGCATCCCGCGCTCTAAAAAGCGCCGGGGGTCACTTAGCTGAAATCTAGAGTTTAGATTGGCCGACTCTTCGTTTGCGCAGTTACTGATAACGAATTGAGATGACATTCAAACTTTCGAACTTCGCTCTTCTCTGTTCGAAGCGACGCAGCTCCCGGTACGTTCAGCCTGGCGCGGATGATAGGTATCGAAGCCGTTACGGAGAGCGGAGGTTTTGAGGATGTGCGAAAGAATTTCTTCGCGGGAATTCTGCCGGTAGCGGCTAGTTCGACGCGAACACAGTTTAGTTGCTTCCTAAGCAAGCTGCTGGCGTCCCTTCATGAAGCTAAACAGCTGAACTGGTCACTGATGGGGTTGTTCCACAGGTGCAACCATTTGCGTGCATTTTAAAAGGCGAGTCCGTAACCATGAACTATCGATATAACGACTACGTTTTGAGGCAATGTCGAGTTCAACTGTAATCTGTCAATATTCCTTAACCAGGATCAATATAGTATGAGCCATCTACCTCGCAGTGCAAGACCGCCAAACAGGTGAATCACTCTTCATTGAGGAAAGAGATAGAATCCTTCGGCCCTCCCTGACATTGTTAAACCTCTCTGAAGCCAGCTTTCTCGCAGTGAAGCCCGCATCATTGGCAAAGTACGGTTTGGAACGGAAATAATCTTCCCAATACCTTGGTTCTATTGAACTAGGGTAAATTTCATTTGGGCCAGTTTTCTTGCAGGACAAGCCCGCCCCACTGGCAACTTACTGTGGAAATAAATGTTCTAATATTTCGGCACTCCTTGACAAGGTAAATTTTATTTCTACCAACTTCGCCGTAGTGCGAGCCTTCTTTAAGAAAAACCATGCTTTACAGCAGAAATAAATATTCTAATCCTTTGTTCCTCTTTGACCCCATTAAATTTTGTTTCAACCTCAGTGGAAGCACCCCTTACAGGCGAATCACGCTTGACCATGGAAATAAATGTTCTATCCTGTAGCGCTGGTTCACCAGCTTAAATTACATTTTGGCCAGCTCCTCCGCAGTGCAAAGCACGCTTTTCTGGATAAATAAATGTCCTAAGCGTTCAGTCTGACGTGACCGGGCTAAATTTTATATGTGCCAGCTTTTTCGCAGTGAAAGCCCTTGCTACAGGCGCAGGAACACTTTACAGTGGAAAGAAATGTTCTAATCCTTAGTTTGGTTTGACCACGTTAAGGTTTATATGGTACAGGTTTCTCGTAGCATAAGACAACCCAACAGGCACAGCACGCTTTAAGTGGGCGTATTTGTTCTATTCCCTGGGCCCTCCTTCACCAAACTAAACTTTATAGGTTCCATCTTCCTCACAGTGCAAGCCCACCCTAAATCCATAGTTTTATAGTGTGAGTTCGGCAACTTTGATAATTCATACTAGTGCTTAGACATTTGTTCAATTGACCGCCTATTTTCTAGCGGCGCTGATGTTATATCTGTATCCGAAAATTTCGAAACCTTTCCTATGCCGACAGGCTCTGCATCCACGGGTAGTTGTATTGCCTACTTCTCCGGACGCATTCACTACCTGGGGAGGACACCTCTAACAAAACCATAAGAGTGTTTTTTTCCCATTTTTCAATATCGTGTGATAAAAAGATTAAGCATAGCTTGTGTATCGGAGCTCCCAACTCCTTCATGAGGTAACTTCGGACACTATACAGAGACACAACGAGGAAGACAAAAACACAAATTTTACCACAATTCCGTTATTGCCTAACCTTGAGTGACTTGACGCCTACTGTAAGAGTGGTGTGCACGTGGGTGGAGAGTACTGCCGCGGCGGCCGCTTTTGTGATGGAGGCGAAATGCAAAAACGCCCGTGTGTACGAGATTTTGGCCCACGTTAAAGATCGCCGGGTGGTCAAAATTAATCCGGAGCCCTCCACTACGGCGCACCTCATCGCCTGCATTGTGTTGGCGCGTTAAGCCCTAAAATCAATCAATCAATCAATCAATCAATCAATCAATCAATCAATCAATCAATCAATCAATCAATCAATCAATCAATCAATAAAACCGGCTTTCTTTGAAGTAGAACAAGCCAGATAAAGTGGCAACATCCTTGAACGCAACAAAAAAATTTCAGATTATAGCATGCCCAGGTAACTCGGAGCTTGCAAGAGTTAATTTCGGCAATAGCTCAATACACCGCAAGATTCTGACGTCGCACAAAAGACATCGCAAACAAAGGTTTCCTCATGTCTCGCGACCAGCCTTTGTTTAGGTCTAAGCGCGCAGCTTTTTGTCAACCTGACAAAAAAAGGCAACTTTGCACCTCGGCGTTTGTTAACAGCAATAAGATGCGGACGTCCAGTGTTTTAAACAGCCTTATTAGGCAGTTTTAGCATATGGTTACCGTGTTTACGTTACCGTTTACCGTGTTTGCGGGAGTAGACTGCGCAGCGCGAGAGTTACCGCGAACGGTGACTTACCGGCACAGGCTTCACCGTCGCCAGCGCTTCCGGTAACACGGTTAACGGTAACGCAAACACGGTAAGAATATGCTAAAACTGCCTATTGAGACTGACGATGCCGTTTAGTTAGCTATGCAATGTCTTTATAGGCGCAGCAAGCTGATCCGCGACCGTCACGAATGCGCATGATGTCGCAAGCTCAATAACGTATAATTGGCCATGTATTCTACTTGAGGTTACGAAGGCTCATCATCTGCTTGGCAAAGCGTAAACCAACTGGTACTTATGTAACGGTAACATGTTTACCGCGCTACGTCGTTTCCCCGTGTGTGTTCTTTTTCTCGTGTTTTTCGCAGCCTTACTAGCAGAGTAACTTCGTCTTGTTGTCTGTGCTCACTCATCTTCGACATGCTTTGCAGGGTGGCAAACTTCTATCTGATACGCATTTCCTCTTGTCCCTTCACCTCGCAGAAAATAAGCTTGCCGTTAAGAACACCAGGTTTTGAGCGCAAAACTCGCTGCGTAGTATAATGCTAAGTCGATTTTAGGCTTCTACGACACCACTTTTTTTGGGGGAAAAGCCCCTTATTTCTCCCGGCTGCGAAACAGGAGCAGACAAAAACGGGGAAGTTATTTCAAAAAGTGTTCCCCCAACTGCTTATGCCTTTCTGGGCCGACGGAGACCGCCAAAGGAGTCACCAATGGCAGCGAAGAAATGTCGACAAGAATGCGACTTGCACCGCAAGTGGTTCGGAAAACGTTCAATTTTCGCGAAGTCCGCAGGAAATACGCGGGTATAGCCTGACTCCTGCTACAAGATACAAAAAAGACAAATAACACGACAAACGGATGCAATCCCATTTACAAACAGTCTGCTGCCGATTTGGGCTTCCGTTTCTCTTCAACTTCCGTCGTCGACCGGGCCTACAATCGCCCTCTTTCCTCTGAGTCTTCCCCATCCCGGAAGTTGGCGGCGGAAATCTTTTTCCCCATCGAGGACGGGGCTGTGTTTCAGTTGGTTCCGATGCTGAGGATCACTCACGCACCGCTCGGACAAATATTTCTTCGCTGTCACAAAACGGCCGCAAACCTTCTTTCTGCTACCATTTGTTCCAGTGCATATTATCTGTTTGTACTTTATCCAGACCAGCGAGAAATTCTAGCCTCTCTAATGCCATTTCTCTCCAGGCTAATTGTTCTGCCAGGAAAAGAGAGTGCGGGGTTGTTGCACAAAAACAAGTTGGAGGTAGGAAGAAGATGCATTTCATTGGTTAAAGCAGAGTCTAAAGGCTCTCATCGGTGTGGTGGATTAAAATCCTGCCCTTAGCAGCACTAAACACATTCACACGAGTTATATTTCAACTCCAGTTGGAAAGCTACATTCAACGCTCGCTGCAAAAGAACATGGCAGAGACAAAATACAGTGATGAAAGGACGCAAGGAATGTTTATGTGTCTCGGTATTCAAGTATGAACAAACAAGCCCGAAGATGCGTGATACTGAGAACAATCGTTACAGACAGGTTGTAGCAGCATAATCTCATCAAAGCGTTTTTTTTGTACACTACGAGTTATTTTGTTGTGACGTATCCCGCCAAGGTTCCACTTTATGGTGTCATTCGTCTGACGCCTAGAGTCGAGAGGGCCCATTAGCGCATATTTCGGAACTCATAGAATGAAAAGCTCTCCGTTCACCTGACGGCTTCTGATGAGTTGTGAATGCGGAAGCACCAATGTTGAACTGAACTCCGCTGAGTGCTTCCGCACGGTATGTCACCATCGCTGCCTAGCAAAATGCCGAAGGGCGTTGGGCGCTGGCCAACGCAACTCTGCAAGGATGTGCGACGCTCCTCAGGCACTGGAAGGCTTTGGAGCCATTTTGTTGCTGCTGCTTCTGCTGAGCCTGTCGGGGGACTGTGGAACGTGTCACCGGGCACGCAGCTTTTAAAACCTGCCATGCTGTTGAACACCGTCCAGACTTGCACTGGAAACGGCCATTGCGCTTTTCACTCTCATCTTCTCTTGAGGGGAATTGGGAGCATAGCTCCGCTAGTCGACTGCCGCGTCACCCGCTCCTCGTAAGCGCGAGGGCTTGTTCACTCAACCTGCCATTTAATGCGTTCATATTTGTAACAACGATATTCCCGTGCCAAGAAAAATGCGCGCCAATTCACCCTATCAAGTTGGTTGGAACGAGAAGCTGTGAACGACACCTTCAACGGCTACACTCTTAATCTGGTTCCATATAAGTTCCAGTTAAAAAGGGTGATCCATATATTTTATGTGGATCCAAACGAAAGAATAACTGGAACGAAGCATATAGGTGGATCTTATCTGGAACCGTCAGCTTGTTTTCTTTATGTTCGTGGTTTTTATCTGGAACCGAAGAAATGGGGTCATGCGATGTCGGCGGTTCCGGTTACTGTTCCACTTATGTCCCAGTAAACGGTTGGGGAGAGTGCATTTGTATATTTTTTGCTCGTGTCTTGTTCCACATAACTCGTGCATGGAAGTGAAGTATGCTCTCTTTCATGCATCAACTGGAACAATGAACCGCATATATATTAGGTGCTTCTTGACCCAAGATGCACGTGCGCGTTTAATATACACGCGCACACCGCACATAAAATTTAATGAACTTCGCCGACATCTATGAAACTGCCTTGAAGCAGTTAACTTTCATAATACGGCTAAGCTGTAGTTTTAGTGATGTCCTTTGACAGAAAACGAAATCCCACTTTTTTGTCAACGCCGTACAAAGCATTAAAAATGTCGAGAGGAGGATATCTTAGGCAAAAGAAGAAATTGCAGGAACCCATTTCCAGGTGTTCTGCGGCACCCAGACTGCTTTCGTGAACATCGTATTTTTCTAATTTGAGGCGTCAAGTATACAAAATCACCAGTGACTTCAATTTGAGAAGGACTAAACGTCTTCCCTTTCCTCGTCTTTTTTTTTTTTTTTTTATTGAGAGTACCCTTAAAGGCCCCGACAGGGGTATTACATAAGGGGGGGGGAATACAGATCACGAGAAATGAAGCGAACATGGGGAATATTTAGTGCAAAATGGTATGAATATTTACACATAGGTGAAGTTCACAAAGTGAAAAGTATACAGATATCCAGACAGCATAAAAAACAGTACTACTGATATACTGACTGCATTGAAAGAAAGTGTGTTTACAGCTGTGATAAGGCATTGCAAAACGCGTCGTAGTCACTTATTACAGCAGTGTTACAAGGTAGGTTATTCCACAGTTTTATTGCCAGTACAAGTGGTGAATATTTATACATGTTGGTACGTGCAAACGGTAGAAATACTTTCAAGGGGTGATCGGTACGGGGGGAGATGTGGTTTGCCGGTTTGATATGCAAATAACGAAAGGTTGATGCGCCATGGTATAACTTGAAAAAATGCTGCAACAGGAAATTTTCGCGACGCTGTTCTAAAGTGGGTAATTTCAAGTTGTTTCGGAGTAGTGTAATGCTTTGATGTGTGTAATTACGTAGAATGAAGCGGATAGCGCGATTTTGGACTGCATCGAGAGATTTTTTAAGGTACATCTGATGAGGGTTCCAGATGATAGCCGCATATTCGAGCTGTGGACGTACAAATGAATTGTATGCCATGAGTTTTGTCTCCCACGTTGCCATATAAAGGGATTTACGTAGAAGTCCCAAAGTCTTACTTGCTTTGTTTGTGATGTGGTCAATATGGGCGTTCCATGATAGATTAGATGTCAGAATTACCCCTAGGTATTTGTAATGGTCTGTACGTCCAATGTTGGAACCGGAAATATAATAATCGCAGGAGAGAGGAGAGCGGACACTAGTAAACGTCATCACCTTTGTTTTTTCAGTGTTTACACACATCAGCCACTTGGAGCACCATGATGATACAGAGTTTAGGTCGTTTTGAAGCAGTATAGAATCGTTGCAGTCTTTAATTTCGCGGTACAACACACAGTCATCAGCATAGAATCGGATTTTGGATGAAATGAAATCTGGAATATCGTTCACGTACATCAGAAACAAAAGCGGACCCAAAACGGAACCCTGCGGCACTCCAGACGTGACAGGAACAGATGAAGAGACGATATCATGAATTGTGACACACTGTGACCTATTCAATAAGAAATTTTGTATCCACAGGATCGTGCTGTTGTTAAGGTAAAAACTGTGTAGTTTTGATACTAGGCGCTGGTGAGGAACTAAATCAAAAGCCTTGGAAAAATCAACGAAGACTGCATCGGTTTGGTTACCCGAGTGTATACTAGTGTGTAGGTCGGTAATAAATTCAAACAATTGAGATTCGCAGGATTTCCCGCGTTGAAAACCGTGCTGATTCGGGAAAAGTAGATTATTGGAAGAGAGGTGTTGCATAATTTGCGTGTACAAGATGTGTTCCAAGATTTTGCAAGGTATAGAGGTCAGAGATATGGGCCTATAATTGGAAAAGTCAGTGTGGTCCCCTGCTTTAAAAATGGGAACAACGAAAGCGAGCTTCCAATCGCCAGGTAGTAAATTCTCGTCGATGGATTGCTGAAATAACTTACAAAGAAAAGAGGAAGATTGGGTTACCGTTAATTTTAGCAATTTAGATGATATTTGGTCAGGACCGGGACTACATCTGTTTGGGAGACGCTGTATGGCTCTCACCACACCTTCTAATGTTATCAAGATATCGGGCATTACGGCACACTCGGGGTGAGAGGTGACATGCGGAGGCGGCAGAGAGCTTTCTGTGGTGAAAACAGAGGAGAATGCTGTGTTATGCGATTCGGCTATTTCCAACAGCGAAGGTCGGTTTGTTGAAGCATGGTTTTTGCTGTCATTACGTTTATTAGGATTAATGGTGTTCCAGAATTGCTTGGGGTTGTCTTTTAGCAAGGTTGGAAGGGTTTTGTTGAAAAACCCCGCCTTTGCTTTTTTAATTTCGACTTTGCAGATTCGCGATGCTTGTTTGTATTTTTGCCACGCATCGGAGTGATTTGAACGTTGGGCAGCTTTGAAGGCGCGTTTCTTCTTCCCAATAATTCGTTTTACATTCCGTGTAAACCAGGGGCTCTGGATTGAGGGGTAGATACGTAGTTTTGGCACAAAGTGGTTCCTGACATACAACAAAGCTTCCTTGAATATAATCCAATTTTGTTCTACAGTTCTAGACCTGAAATTGTGTTCATCCCGTGCAAGCGACTCATTAAGGAACTCGTTAATTGCAGACATGTTTGCCTTGGAATAATCGAAAATAAATTTGTGTTGCCTAGAATTCTTACTAAAAGTAGATATAAAGTCAAAATTAAACTGTACGAGTTTGTGGTCGCTGATTTCGTCAAGGACGTTCACTGTAATGCTGTCGGGGTGAGTAGTACACACGATATCGAGGATAGCTTCGCCACGAGTGGGTACCTTAACCATTTGTTGCAATGAGAATGTACCTAGTAAGTGCAGGAAGTTGTTGCATTCGTTTTTGATTGAGGACGAGCTGTCTACTTGATTGTTAAGCCAATCAATACCGGGAAAATTAAAGTCGCCGGCCATAATTGTAGGAACGCGTGGATATGAACAATGAATATATTCAAGTTCGGCTTGAAGAGTTGTTAAGAATTCTGTGTTTGAGTTAGGGGGCCGATAGCATGCACCAATCAGAACGCATGAAGATTGCGAAGCAGCAGAGCGAACAAGAGCCCAACATGTCTCGATTGAAGAGGGTGGAACAGGGACGTGAACAGAGTGGAACGACTTTCGGACAGCGATTAACACGCCACCGCCACGTGAAGTCTTTCTGTCCTTCCTGAAGATATTGTATTCCGGATGAAATGACAAATGGCTGTCCGGCGTGTCGTCGGAAAGCCATGTTTCAGTTCCTATTATTATGTCTGTACTGCACGTGATGAGGGCGGCAATGAGATCGTCCTGTTTCGGCAATATACTGCGGAAATTTCCCAACAGTAATGACACGGGCGCGGGTTTGTTAGAAATAGAATTTGGATAGCTATTGCACTGACGTCATTTAGGAGAGGACGCTTGCGCGGTATCAGAAGGGACGGCTTCATGCAATACTACGGTATCAGAAGCTGGATCATAGATGTAGGTCTGTTTATCAACTGAAAGCTTGTCATAGTTTAGACGAACTTTTTTACCTTGTTGATGGTGCATTTTGCCAAACTCCCACAAGCGCTTCCTGATACCGCGCATCCTCGTAGAGTAATCATCTTCGAACCACACTTTTGTTTCGCTATTTCGCTCCTTTAACTTCGACGCGTTTGAAAAGATTTGTTGTTTGCTTTTGAAA
This sequence comes from Haemaphysalis longicornis, assembly GCF_048455015.1. NCBI lineage: Eukaryota > Metazoa > Arthropoda > Arachnida > Ixodida > Ixodidae > Haemaphysalis > Haemaphysalis longicornis. Next base: position 163,937,331 of record NW_027526361.1, on the reverse strand, counting down.
TTCAGGAAGCGAACTATGATAGGCCTGTCAAAGCCTTCTCTCTGGCGCCCTAGACGATGGGTTCTTTCAATTTCGCCTACTTCTATACGGAGTTCACTTCGAAAAAAATCGCGAACGGTTTTTTCAGTGTCGTTCCAGGTCCTTTCGTTTCCCTCTGCAATTCCTTTGATAATTAAGTTATTTCTTCTGGATCTGTTTTCAAGCTCATCTAGGGAGCCAGAAAGAAGGGCCACCGCGTCTTGCAGGCTGTTAATTTTGGTGGAAGATTCCTGAACGCTTGACTTTATCTCATCATATCCTTTGGCAGCAGCCTCTAGGATTGCCACGCGTTCCGTTAGGCCATCTATTTTGTGCGCTATATCGCTCAGCTGCTCTCTGGTTTCACTCTGAAACTTCGTGTTCTGTGAACCCAAGGCGTCCAGTTTGGCGAGAATGTCATCGAGTTTGTCGGGCCCGGGATTCAGTTCTACATCGCCCGAACATAGCAGTAGACTTGTCGCAACGACAGCCAGAATAAGTGACGCTCGAGGATAGCAGCAACGCGGGAGCACATAGCCACAACACAATCGCGACTTTGACTTCAACTTGGTGCGAGGAGAGAAGCTACCGATTCGGGCGCGATACGCCGACAAGTCATTTCCCATGTGCACTCAAAAAGAATGGGGGATCTGCGACCAAACAAGAACACTGGCTCAAGCAAATCTCTTTACAATGGTTCAGAAAAACACTCACCTAAAAAGTGAGAACAGACAGCATGTAGCCGAGCAGTTGGTTTGGCCGCAAATCCCGATGAAGACGACGGCGGAGGGCTTTTTATGCCAAGCAGTAGGGGGGAGGGGCACCCGAAGGCGAGCAGAGCGCCACCACACAGAGTTCCAGGAACAGGCCGAGTGCAGATGCACCCAGCGACGAAGGTGATGCACGTGCGCTATCGCCAACTACGCCGAGACGTAGAGGCAATACAGGCCGCATACGCTGAACGAACTGTCGATGTGGTGGCCCGGGAACTCTCCCACAGGAGACGGCTGATTTCCGTTCGATAGCAGCTAGCTGAACCCGGACAGGCGCAGTATCGATGTAGCCACTTTGCACAACCTAAAAAGTGAGAACAGACAGCATGTAGCCGAGCAGTTGGTTTGGCCGCAAATCCCGATGAAGACGACGGCGGAGGGCTTTTTATGCCAAGCAGTAGGGGGGAGGGGCACCCGAAGGCGAGCAGAGCGCCACCACACAGAGTTCCAGGAACAGGCCGAGTGCAGATGCACCCAGCGACGAAGGTGATGCACGTGCGCTATCGCCAACTACGCCGAGACGTAGAGGCAATACAGGCCGCATACGCTGAACGAACTGTCGATGTGGTGGCCCGGGAACTCTCCCACAGGAGACGGCTGATTTCCGTTCGATAGCAGCTAGCTGAACCCGGACAGGCGCAGTATCGATGTAGCCACTTTGCACAACCTAAAAAGTGAGAACAGACAGCATGTAGCCGAGCAGTTGGTTTGGCCGCAAATCCCCGCGATTTGGCTATGGCTTTGCCGTTCGGGCAAAGCCATAGCTGCTATAGCGCTGAAGAATTCGTGGTGCTTTTGTGAACATCTTCATTACGAAATACTTATTGAGGCCATTACATTTTATGCATTTGGTTTACAAAGTTTCGCAGAAACGGCGGTTTTTGTTCAACACTCAGTCATCATCTCGCTGTGGTGTAGTACGCGCTCAATGGTACTTAGTCCACGTTACTTATGTTGTGATGGGGTACATACAGAATGGTAACCGACCGCGTCACATTTTACACCGCACACATCATGCTACGCATGCAGTTATATGCTAAGAAGTTCGTTTTTGTATTTTGTCTCGTCCCGGCTATTAATTTTCACAAGCAAAAACGAAAGCCTCTTTGCAGGAGGAGAACGACCTAGTACCCGGAGAACTAAATCTACCCCGCGGCATCTGCCTTACATTCTATATATTTATACTGAAATGTCATTCTTATTTCAAATTCTGCATTGCAGTATCGCGAAAATTCGCAGTGTTACCCTAATGCTGTTACTTGCCATAGTAATTCAAGTTCACCGAATGACCTGCCTTCTCCTCCTGGTACCCCCGTTGCTCTTTTCCTGCACTATTGGTGTTCATGAAGACAAACTGCTGGAAAACGGGAAGGTGTATTATTACTCGCTTATTAGCGAGTAATCACACTGCATTCACTATACGGAAGTAGTTTTCTATAATGTGGATATCAAAGAGCGTCGCAGTATATATTATTGGTATTGGAAAGACTTGTTGTCAAGAGAACGCAGTCAATAAAGAAGCGTCGTTTTGTTTTCACTGCAAAGAACGAAATAAAGCTGTCATCTAAGTTTATGCACACATACCGCACGCGCTCACGGCCCGCGGCGAGAAACAACTTTAGCCCCCTAACGTGTTAAATTGGCTAATATCTGAGCTCTTTGTTCCAGCCTCAGAGCCGCGTAGACGTCCGCTTAGAGGCCTACTCCCATTTTCCGAAGCAAATATAAGCGATCAAGGGTGCCGAGCTTGTGATCTCTTCCGCGGACTGGTCACTGGCCACGGCGTGCATCGCCCAAGGCACGGAGGAAGAAAAAGTTGGCCGAAACCATTACGAAACGACCGCCACTTCAGTGCGGCATGCCGTGCGCATGCGTTGACAGCCGCAAGGCAGCGCCGCTTGCGTTGATGCATGGTATAGTGGGACGGCAACGGGTACAACGACGATGAGGGAAAAACAGGACTGCGTGAACACTTTTAACGACAGCAGCGCCCTTACGTCTCAACATTTTCGCAAGCTAGTTTTTGTTCGTCCGCATGCAGCGCCACCAGTGGCCTTCTATAGCGGTTTTCTTGATTGCTCGCGTTATGCGCCTGATGTACTAAATGAACTGTCGGTCAGACTGGCGGGAACGGTTACCAGTTTGGTTGTGGCGTGAAACTGCGGATTTCTTCATGTCTTCGGGCTGTATTTACTGTTCGACGAAGTTAAGTTTTGCCGGGAGGCGCAAAAAAGGTCAGTGCTGCTTATTTATGTTCTGGTAACGGTTGTTGTTCACTGACTTGTTCATCACTGCGTCCGATAAACGTGCCGCTCCGCTGCCTGTTCGATGCGAGAAACGTTTGCGGCCGTTATTCACTTAAGCTTGTGTGTTTGTGGGTCGGAGTCGGCTTGACATTTCTGACTGCATACGTTAACTAGTGCTATTTAGAAAGTTGCTGGTGCGCGCATTTCTCGAGTCTGCATGTCCCCTTAGGGTGTGGTGTTGCATAGTTGTATATTGACGGTTGCTGTACCTGTCAGCGGTACTGAATCTTCTCGGGTTAGTCGCACGCTATTGTCTCGCGCGCACACACTGCACGGCTTGTTTGTCGGAGCGTCTGTCTTTAGCCTTATCGGTATTTTCAAACTTCCGTGTTAATTGCGTTGCGTTGGTCTTCTGAGAGCCATAAATGTACTGTGCTAATCACGCTATTCCGCCTAATGTTGATGTGCGTTCAAGACGTTGGCGGCAGCACTGCGTACGTTTATCTGTGCTGTGTGTGTAGTTGTTCCCCGTTTCTTCCAATGCCTTCGATGAATTCAGATGGTCTATTTACACTAGTCAACTTGAGTTGGCTCCCTGACGTGTAGTGAAATGCTAAGGAAAGTGGTTGTCTGAGCAGCAGCGTAGTAACAAAACGTTCCTTTTGTGGAGGGGAAGTCAGGTGGAAACACGCAGAAAGTGTGGAGCCGTTTCTATGCTGTCAATGTCAGTGGTAACCTGAGACCTCAGAATAATTACCCATAACGCTCACGTGTGGACTATTAGAAGTTTTAATGTCACAAAGTAAGTTTAAAAATAATTAATTCCTGCCATTTTATGCTATCAATGTCAGTGGTAGCTAGAGTTGGAATAATTTTCGAAACGCTCAGGTGCAAAGTTGTTGAATCATGATGTGCACCAAACATTAATCCATTTTTGTTCTCCTTTGAACGTAGAAATTATACTGCAAACGCAGATTACTACATTCTGTATTCATACTCTATGACCTGTTCAGAAAGAGTCTGTGGCTGACTGTGGAGACATTTGGCCCTCCACTGATACGTTGTGACAAATGTTTTTGTTTCTCTGCAAAAAAATGAAAACAAATTATTTCCATTCTTTACATGCTCCTGCGAAGTCATGGCTGTGGCATTTACCGGCTGAAGACATCTTCGGCATGCTGAAGGGTCGTCGGGGAGAGAGCGGCGGATTATGAATGTCCTGTGGAGCTCATAAGCCACAAAAGAGTACCTTTTGAGTCGTGCATATTGTGCAGATATTCACCAGTTCGCATAGACCAAGGACAGGTGAGCTTAAAGTATGTTCAAATATTTTTATATCTCAAATTGTTTAGCAAGAAAAGATTACCAGGGCTTCCGCTGTAAAAAAGACATTCGACTTTCGTGGAACGAATCAGACATTGTTCAATATTTTCTCGTGCTCCCTGGGTAAAGCAAGGCATAAATTTATTCTCTGATATTTTTGTACTGTTTATTTTCTAGGCAATAGGGCGAAGATAGACCTAAAACAGCTGTACAAGGAATGCATATGGCCATTTTAATTGTATTTGGACCCCTTCTTGGAAGTGTATCATCAGAAGGCAACACATTAAAGCTCTTGCACGGGATGAAATCATTGCGTTCTACAAGTAAGTACGCATTGCCATTTTTGGGTCTTTCATGGCGCGTTTTTAGGTAGTTTCTTTGTAACTAATGGTTTGAAACTTGAACTTCTTTTCAGTGACAGCTTGGCCTGTGGCTCAAGGTGACAGTAGGAGCTTTTCGGAACACCTTAGCGAAACTTTCCTGGAAGTGCACTTTGAGACGTCCCTGGCAGAAACACCCGGGTCTTAATTTTGGTTGGGTAAGCTGGCATTTTGTTTTTGCGGGACTCAATTTCTGGGGCTGCTCATCCTAATAAAATCTCGCTGTTAACAAGTTATCGTGAACGCCAATATTGGCCATTGTGTTCACATTCCGCCTATTACGGATGCTCCAACAGTGGCCAAAAAAACCCACTATTTTGTATTTAAGTTTTGTAAACATTTAGTTTACACCTTGAGAGTAGTTGCTGTGATTTGCCAGCACCACGGACACGCCCAACGTGGTTGCTGCTACAACAAGACGGTGGCAACAGACGATTTAAATTTCCCGCTTTTAATACGCCCGTAGCACCAATAATACACCCAAATACAGCCGTAGCATGAGTAATGCTTGCATTGGATTTTGACAGGTGGTTAAATAAGGGGTAATTTTTTTAAGGGAATTGTTTAGAGCACAGAAAGTGTCGTCTGCAAGAAAATGTGCTATATTTGTGATTTATAAGAAAATTGTGCAACAGCCTAGTTCAGCATTAGTCAGCTCAACTTCTGCCTCATACCACGACGAACCATGGAGGTAATACATATCGAGAGGGAAATATTTTAGGTGGAACTAATTCCCCCAAAAATTTCTGCCACAGTGCGATATTTATGATTTCCTATGACTGGCCCTTTATTTCTTTGCGGTAGAAACATCGCTTAGCTGTAAGTTATATTAAGCCAGCCTCACTACAGTATTCTAGGGAGCACATTATACAGTACAGAGAACATTTTTTGCAGAGAGAAGGTGTGTAAAATATAATGCCGAAAGGTGATTATAGTAATTATTATTTGATTAATAAACGAAACCTCTCAAGGATAAAAAACCTTATATTCAGGATACCGAGGCAGCAAGGTGGGATACTTTCCAGAATCAGGGCAATTTCATTGATTGTCTGTGGTGATATTGTTGAGCGCACTTTCACCTTTAGCAGCACTCCCAGAAAAAACGCAAGAAATCACTGATTTTAAATCAATTACTGTACCCGCCGCGGTGGCTCAGTGGCTAAGGCGTTGCGCTGCTGAGCACGAGGTCGCGGGTTCGATTCCCGGCCGCGGCGGCCGCTTTTCTGATGGAGGCGAAAAGCAAAAACGCCCGTGTGTACGAGATTTCGGCGCACGTTAAAGATCCCCAGGTGGTCAAAATTAATCCGGAGCCCTCCACTACGGCGCGCCTCATCGCCTGCGTTGCGTCGGCGCGTTAAACCTTACAATCAATCAATCAATTACTGTGTTATGAAAGGGCCTAAGCAACTCACTCATTTAAAGCAACCATGTAACAAAATATTCTTGTTTCCTTGAAGGTACATGAGGTGAGCAGTAAGTCTTCTCGAGGCCCGGTTATTCTTAGAGAAGGGACTGGCGCCATCAATATTGCCCGCAAGAAACACATCATGGATTCGCCGCCTGCATTGTCACTTCAGGATGTGGTCATCCTCTTCGCCGCATATATCATCTTTTCCATCGTGTCATCATGTTCTTATGGTTGTGTGCCTTTGAAGAGTTCTTGGGACTTTTGCAGGGAGTTGTTGAAAGCATGAGAAATTTGACAGTGGCCTGGTGTCATTTATGTTGGAGTCTGTTGAATACTTGGGATTTTAAATTATTGGTAGAGGTTAAAGTATCTCTTGAAAGGCATGAAGGAGGTCAGATGAAAGGCATGAAGGGGGTGAAATCAGATGAAGAGGTTTAAGTTACTGGCACATGCAAGTTTCATGTCAACTGAACACTGAAGTCGTGCCTTATTTTTCATCATTGGCACAATGCGCAGGCTGTCTTTGAATCTATAGTGGGTGTTAATGTAGTTCATGGCACCGCATTGTAACGTCCTATTATTCAAGTGTAGCTCATGAGATTTTTTTTCGTGGCAGTGCTGCTGCTGATGCAAAAGTGACAGTGCTTATTTACGCAGATGGCTTGCGCCTTCATTGATAAATTTTAGTACTGTAAGTGAGCTGACACCCATGCCGTAGAAGAATTTAAAATGTGCTTATTTGGCGTGAAAAAGTCTTCTCCTTTGAACAAAGTTGCATTTCTTGCTTGGCAGAAGCAGGGTTTTGGTCACAATTACACTGACAGCAAGACGGGAGGGTTTTTATAGCGAGCAACTGTGAATTTTACCTAAGGTAAAACGTTGAGGCTGGAAAAAATGCTTTCAAGTCTTCTTTGTAAAACTTGTCCCCTGTATGATTCAACGCTGGCTTGTCTGCGTCTTAAGGATGTCTGACTTGTTCCCGCTTGAATTGATGACGTATATAATTAGTGTGCTTGTTAAATTTTATTATGTGTAACATGCTTCCAGCTACCTGGTTTGCAAAATTATATAAGATTCACGCTAGCTTTTGTGAGATTTCCTGGGATGAATTATTTTAAAGAACTACAAATTGTTTGGTCAAGTAACGTGCCTTAAGTCAAATGCCTTTTCAGGACGCTCATAAAGTCTATTTTCCCTACAAATAGCTTGATGTTACACTTACGTCTGGTGTCAGGAAACTACTATCTTTAATAATCATGTTTTAATTGTGGCATACTGCCGCATGTGACCTCTCGTGACAAAATGTTTTATCGTTAATCTTGGCTCGAGCGTTGTTTTTCTAAACTCTTGCACTGCACTGTTGTAGGTTTCTGATAATACAACCGTGTATGGCATGTTTTTAGGCCTTTCCCTACAATTTAATAGCAAACTGCATTTTCCCAAACAGTTATGCGTAAACACAGTATGGCAAGCGCAATGAGTAATTCCGCCTTTGAGTTACCTTGGTTTATCTGATAAGACAGCATATTTGATGCTCACTGTTGTATAATGTCTGTGTCAGTGCCGCGGTAGACGCACACGTCTATTTAATTATGAAGCAGTCGACCCTAATACCGTCTTTATTAACCATGTTTTTGAGTAAAAGTGAATATGTGAAAATGCCACTTGGAGCCTAGTGTTATCGTTATGGTATTTATTCCTTGTACGTTGGTCATTTTCTGTGCAATTTAAAATAGAGAGCTATTCAAATCTGAAATGTATGAATACTAACACCCAATAAAGTTGTATAGTATGTTGACAAGCAGTGTATGAGTCATAATAGTTTGTTTCGTGCGTATTTTAATGCAAGTATATTGTTTCTTTTATATGCAGCTGAAACCCAGCACAGGATTCTGCGGGTGAAGCCAAAGAGGGTGTGCCGCTCTAGGTGCCTCAGACCACCTTTTATATAGAACTGTGCTCCGATAGGCAACTGTTGGGAACTGTCAGGGACCACACTGCTGCGGTGGTTTCTGCTTTCCAATTGTTGGTATCACTGCGGCTCATATATCAAGGCTGTGTTAAAATGGTGCTTGTGGTTTCCTGCTGATACCAATGCATCCGCCAGCCTGGCATATGACCTCGGTGTATACCGACAGGAAAGCAGAAATATTGGAAAAGTGGAGTCCCATAGACAGCTTCCCAATGCCTATAGGAACACCGTTTTATATAAACAGCTGGTCTGAAGGTACCTGGAACGGCGCACCGGATAAATTCCATAATCATTTTACATGGATCAATGTTCCAGTAACCTAAACTACCCTTTTATTTGGAACAGTGATCCGCATACTTTTATTTGGAACACCGATCCACATAATTTAGTTGCAAAAATATGTGGTGCACTGTTCCACTTAATTTTCAGGACATGTGGAACACGGTTCCAATTATATAACTGGAACTTTTTTGCAAAAAAGTTCCAGTTACTAAGTGGATCTTACGTGGAACCAGATTAAGAGTGTACCCATGTGACGTCACTTCAATTCACGTGGCTCTACAAAGAGTGAAACCAGAGACACGGGAAATTTACTTAATCGCACCCTTCATTATGTCAGAGATAGTCTTTGCTAAGATTAAATCAATGCATCATTCATGAACGCTGGTTGGTTAAATCGTATCGGTGAAGCACCTGAGTGAGAAACGTTTTTTTATAAAATTCAAGGCAGCTCAACGCCGGTGTTAGACAATCTAACTCTACTTCGTCTCTGCCGCTGCCTACGGAGGCGACGAGATCGGTGGCAAAGACGGACGAGAAGTGAGATGCCATGCGTTGGAGTACTGGACTGAAAATGACTTTATTTCAATAAAACCTGCAGTGGGCTGGGGTCTGTTAAGACCCTCACTCCGACGTGGCCCACCCCCGCATCTTCTTTGCGGCCCTACTAAGCGCTAGCCCCTTTGAGGAGCCCGTGCCTTTCGAGCGCAATGAAGACCAGCTGGATGGCCCATGCTTGATCCGTCTTCTTGGTTGACTCAATGGCTCTTTGGAGTTCCACCGGGTATTCTTCAAAACGTGCGCCGTCTTGGGCCCAGGAACAATCCCACATGACGTGCCACCGGTTGGCCGGCCCTTTCTTACACACGCTGCATTGGGCTTTGGGGTATTCGTCGGGATACATGTGGTGTAGCGCTGCCGGTGACGTGACCGGCGCTGTCTGTCGCCTTCTGCCTCTTCGCGACCCAGCGCCCGGTGGGGCGGCGGATACGCTCTTCTCATCAGCCGCATGTTCTTGAGTGTTTCGCCGTAACCCCTGGGACTGTCTTGTCTCCACCCACCATGACCACTCGGGACGACTCCCCACTCTGGGGGCGCGGTGTGTTATTTCACGCGCCTCCCTGTGGGCCGTCTCGTTGTAGTTTTCTGTGTACGGTGAGCATTCGCCCGCGTGCGCCGGGATTCATCTGATTTCTACTCTTGTTTCTTCTTGCACACCCGTTTTCGTGATGATCTTGGCTCCCTTGCCGCTCACTCGGCCGTTCGCCAGGTTGCGGACGACCTCTTGCGAGTCGCTCAGGATCGTGGCTTCTGACATCGCCAGGGCTATTGCAATCTCCTCCGCCTCGGTGTGACCTTGCTTCAATTTTTACGAACTCCTAGCGCTCGTGCAAGGCGCGCACTCGGCCGCTTCACGTGCCGTTGGCGGAGCTCACAGCAGCGTGAGAGGTCGCGTGGCGCTGGCACACGGCTTTCCGCGAAAATGTTGGGGGTAAACCCGCAGGTGTGCTCGGTGGGTGAACCGCCTGTCTCGCCCGTCTTGCGTGGCCTCGTAGCTCAATCGGTAAGACAACGGGCTCTCCTCCGTTTCTCTATGCGTTCCCGCTTCGATTCCTGGCGGTGCCAGTAACTTCTTCTGTTTATTCGCGGGAGTTTTCTATTGACACCAACGGTCGCGAAAGAAACCTTGGGCGGTAGAGGTAGAAAGCTTCACTTTAAAACGCCACTCTTGAAGTGGTTTCACGTGAGAAGAACCGGGTGCTTTTAACGCCGAACAGGGGCACTAACTTACTGCTTTGTTCTCCAGACGCTTAGCACGGACGCAACTCCAATATATTTATTGTATTTGTACTCCAATCGTATTTATTGATTTACGAATAACCAGGTAAGTTCAGTCAGAAACATTAATGTTAGCAAGTGGGGCAACAAAATAAGACAATCGGGCTCGAGTTGTTTATAAAACAATGCCAAGTTTTCACCGGCTGTGCATCCGCATCTATGCGCTATGCCATTGTGTATAAGTTTTAGGGCCGCCTTACCGGCAGCAGCCGAGATGTTGCCGAAATGACAGTTCGCATGATGCTAAAGAATTGGCAGACACTATGGACCCCCATAACTATCACAGCCTTTTCGTGAGTGCAGTCGGCTCGGTATTTACAATGAGAAAAACCATGATGGGCTGCTATTCAGTTTGGTGACCGGTCCATAGCCTCATTACTTATGTCAATGCAGTAGTCACATTTATAACTTCACTCATACATTATGAGGTTTAATCTTGTCACCGGGATGAGCAAGGTTCAGAACTACTGAGCGCAGAGAGATTTGTTGAATTCTAGTGCGGCCTGGAATGAAAGAAATAGCGCATCTGAGAGAACAAGAACACGCACGAGGAGGACTCAGCCAGGAACGGAAGCAAGAGCGTGACGGACAGTTTTTTTTTTCATCCCTACAGTCACGTACCAACCACCCAACCTTCAACTCTTTTGTGGTGCAACTTTCTCCCGTTGAAGAGGAGGAATACACGCTCAGAAAGAGCAGTCAGTCCTAGTGGCACGAGATAAGGCATAGGACTACCGCCACTCAGTCACGCAAGTCAGCAACGGGGGCCATTTTGGCGTTTATCTGTGTTACCTAGATTGCGGCCTGTACGGCGTCGCCGATAACTTCTAGCGGGTCACTTGTGAACAAAACTGCCGAAGATGCAACAGAACGACATCTTCGGACACACTTCTGCTGCTGAAATGCTGCTACAAGCGTTATCTTTTATTCGCGTTCGGAACGACATGAGCAGCGCGCCGCCGCAGAGCAGAGAGGACAAGCTAAGCTTACCAGAGTTGACCGACTAAAACGCATAAGCAGCAAAATGGCGGCGCCCGTGAGGCGCAGCAGTGTAAACAAATGTCCCATGATGAGAACTAACCAATGAGCATAGCAGCGGCACGGAACAATAGGAGAAAAGAGTGTCGATACTCTGTAACCTTACACTAGTCAGCCCCAGGGAAGAATTGTCATTCCAGGACCCATTGAGACACTCCGGCTTCCTGGGCTGTCTTGACTAGCCAAAGTTGCTCTTCAAGGTCCGAGCTGGCCAGAGCCTTCTCCTAGGACTCGGGGTGGCGGAAGAGTGGGGCCTGTATTCATGGAGGCCCGCGTGACGCGACAGAGGTGTCCAGAGTCTCACTGAAGCGGCATTGTGAGGAGGATTGGGTGGCGGCCGAATGTGCGCTCCAGTGGCCTCCGCAATGAAGTTCATTTTCGCGAACTTAAGCCATCATCGCACCAAACCAGCGCTCCTACTGAAACTCATGCCGTCGCCAACACTTTATTTATTTATTTATTTATTTATTTATTTATTTATTTATTTATTTATTTATTTATTTATTTATTTATTTATTTATTTATTTATTTATTTATTTATTTATTTATTTATTTATACTGCCAGCCCAGGGGCCGGTACAGCGCTGAACAACATAGAAAATACACGCAGAAACTAAACTGACGCCTCAGACACGAACAGCAACGCAAAACATATGCGGTACAGTATGCACAGGTATAGTATACGACCATATTCTGCACAGGTACTAAATGGAGGGGTGTGCAAAAACAATAAGCAACTCTTTCACAATCGAAATTAAACCGAACTGGTTATGAGATATCGTTTCGGTCTTGGCGCGGACCGGAATATAGGGTTAAATTTTCAAGAAAACACAGCCCTGTCGGCTTCTATGTAGTTTAACAAGCATTTTTCAGTCCTAAAGTGTCTGACTTAGAGATGTCTGGCGGCAAATTGTTCCAGTCTTCAGTTGTATTGGGAGAGAGAGAGAGAGAATAAACTTTATTTAATGAGACGAGTCAAGCGGGCGGTTTCCTCAGTTCAGGACCCCGTTGGAGCGTCCAGCCGCCTCAGCTCGGTGGATCAGCCGAAGCTGCTCTTCGAGGCTAGAGCTGGCCAGCACTTCCTCCCACTGCTCAATCGAGGGATTAGATATCGGGGAAAGTGAGGGGTTAAGCTGGCACTCCCACACCATGTGATACAAGGTGCAGGGCGCGTTGCAGAATTGGCACTGTGGGTAGTATATTGTTGGCCAGAATAAGTGGAGTTTGGTCGGGTGGGGGAACGTGTTGGTTTGGAGGAGACGCCAGGAGCGCTCCCCTGCCTTGCTGAGGGTGACTGTTTAAATGTATTTAAACGAGTCATTATAGGCAATAATTTATTAGGATGACTAGATATAACGGTTCGAGAGATTGAAGGGTTTAAATATTGTTCTGTGGTAAAGCAGTTACCGTGCATTAAGTAAAGAAACATTTCTCTCGCTACTTGGCGCCGCGTTGCGAGGGGTGGCAGGTTTAGTTTATTTAGTATGGCAGTAACCGAATCTAATGTTCGGTGGAATAAATCTCCCGGACCTCGTTTGAATTTTTTCAATTTTTTCAATTTCGCATTTCTTCGAAGGGTCCCATACGATGCAGGCGTATTCTAATAGTGGACGGGCAGTGGTTGTGTAGGTAGTCAATTTAGCTTTCCTGGTTGCTAGTTTGACGTTCCTTCTCAATACCACAATTATTAAAAAACGTTGTGATTAATCTAGCTCTCATCACCGAATTCAGTGCTTCAGTGCTTGAGGTCAAAAAGGGTAAATTCAGCCCCTTTTTTCCAAAGCTCCCCTACGACACCGAAGTAACGCTATCGCGGCATACGTCTTGAGATCTTCGATGCGGTTCGGGAAGTGGATAAGGTGGGGGTCACTTCTTCCGCCTGTTCGGTGTGGGTTGAAGGAATTGATGCGCTTGTGAGCAGAGCCAAACTATGGCGGTTAAGGATCTTCACCTCGTGTACGAGGCCACGTCACTGCGTACTGTGGAGAGGTGTTTGTCGTGCGTTTGAAGACAGCTTTCTCCCGGGTGTCTCTGCAAGACTGGTTGTGTGTCGGACGCATGTTGGGGCTGAGTGTGACCCCATCACTGAACTGGCTAATCTCGTTTTGAAGCTAAATAGCACCCGCGAGCGCCGGCACAGTTGCGTCAAAATGGCTCTACCGTTGGAGGTGGGAGGCGTAAGAGCTGTTTCACATGATGAGCTTGGAGGAGTTCACCGAAGGTATTGTGAACCACAGCACTGTAGGAATTCTTACGACGATGGGCTGGCAGGTTGTCAAATTACTGGCTTTTATTCCTTGTGTGTGAGGGCTTCGACCTTGTCCTTTGCAGTCTTGGAGGGAATGGTGTATCTTAGTGCGTAATTAATTTTAAAGACGGCAAATGCTTCGACTATTCCACGCACATCCGACTCTGGGATAAGGATTATATTGGTACTGGTCCTGCGGATTACCTGGGAGTCCTTCTCTGCGGTATTTTTAAGTCTGCATTTTACTAGCGAAAAAAAGACGCGGACGAAGAAGTACACAGGACACTTGCTAGCGAGTGTCCAACTAGCCCGACTTTCCGCCTTAAGTGTTTAAGTCGGTTCATCGGTTTGATGTTTGAGCGATGAGTTTGTAAAAGTATGCCTAAAATACTCGCGAGTGAAGTCGGAATTGCTTGGCGATACAGGAGGAAGTTTCTTACGTGGGAAGGCGGTGAGCAGCTCACATTTCTGTGGCGCATACTTGGTGTCACAAAGCCGTGCCTACCGACTGAGAGTATCGCCCGTCTGTTGTGGACTACTTTCCACGTACCCCACTGATCCGTGAATGACTCTTATTGTGATGACATCCGCGTTCAATCAATGACGTATGCCTGGTATGGCAGCCAAAACAGAAACAGTCCAACGACTTTTCTTGGCTTTTCCGAGGTTTCGGACCAGGTGCTAGTCACCTCCTGAGGCCTCCAGGTCGCTGCGACCCTGTGGGCAGCCGCCACCGCCCCATACAGATGTATGGGGCGAAATAAATGTTACTTCTCTCTCTCTCTCTCTCTCTCTCTCTCTCTCTCTCTCTCTCTCTCTCTCTCTCTCTCTCTCTCTCGATGAAGTCTGTAATGTAAATGTAGGGGCGTTCGCCGTAGCTGAGATCATTAAGCTGCTTGGGTATGGGTATGTGACCTGCTTTCTCAAATCCTCCTTTGGAATTCAGTATAGCTTTTCGGTGGCTCCGAAAGGCGTGTAGCATGATCTCTCCCTTTAGCCAAAACGAGAATGCACTGGGTAGAGAGGTGATTGAAAAATCTGCTGATGTTATGGCAAAACACCTTTTGCTGCTCGAAGTACTTCCATAGCTTTTGTGGAGGATATGCTCTAATAGCTTTGTCAAAAACGAGGTAAAAGGTACGGGGCGTAGATTCTCGTGCTCGGTGGTAGTCCGGATGTTCGAATAAGGCTTACATCTTCCGTCTTTCATTCTTTTTGGGAGTCGGGCTACTGACGTCAATAAGGAAGTCATTAATTAAGGTCGCTAGCAGCTTATTGGCTATGGCGTCCGCTCTGGGGCTGCACTCTATGGAAGCGGCATATCTGCTTCGCGGTCATTCTTCCCCCGGTGATAGGACTATGCAAAGATGCGGAGTGAAGTTTAAAATCAGGTGCAAATAATATTCTCCGCAGCAGTTTAACGCTCCCTGAATAGACAAAGACGTGTTGGGAAAATAGTGGTGGCTAACGTCATAGACGTAAGTTACTGGCCGAAGAATTTCGCTCACAGTCATACGGCCAGTTGGGCGCAGGGGTTGATTGGCGCGTTAAGGCGCGTAAAAAGCCCAGTTTTAAGGTGACGCACAGACAGGGCAAGCGAAGTGACCTTCAAACTGAAGCTTTGTTTGACCGCTTAGGACTCTCCAATCGGCCAATCGATCAATTTATTTATTATTCCTTAAACAATTACTCGAGAACAATAGCTATTTAAAGCGTGTTAACACCAACGCTGGAATTTTGTGGCCTTTCAATGCCAGTACAACGGTTATACATCATTGCTGCCAGTCGGCAAGCTTAGGCGTGAAATGTTTAATCACATAAAAGTACAGAGTGAGAGGTGCCTGAAGGTTTACATGGGTTCCACCTTTGTATGGATGGAAGTGCCTCTTCTGAAGGGGTGTTAATAAAAGCAAAATGGGCGCAGTATACTTCAAATGAAATTATTAATGCGAAATGATTACCTCACTCTCGGTCGAACATCTGGTGTCGAGTCGTTGGCATAGTAACCGAGAGGTGTCAAACAAAGTCGCCTAAAGCCCGAAAATACAAAGAAAAAGGGATGGAATTAACAATAAAAAGTGGACAATTGGGGTCTCGACAGCACTCAAACTGGAGGTTTCCGGAATGCGAGAGCAGCTCACGTCCCCTTCGCCAGTGCGGCTCCATCGCTCTAGCTGACTCAAGGTGGACCTCGTAATGCGCCTCAGACTCAAACACGCGGGCTGTGCATGTTTACTGACGCTTACCTGAGCAATCTGAGCGCCGTAATTACACAAATGTCGGCTATGCTTAGCAGTGTGAGGCCGGAGATTGGGATTTGACCACTGCGGTCTTCAACTTGCACCCAAGGCGTTACGTCCAATTATTTCTACGTTGCATGGTACGTTGTAACACTCAACGTTCGGGCTACGGAAACTTAAGCCACAAATATACCTGCCTATATAAACAACCTCCTGCACCACAGTGAAAACAGGCTGTTGCATATAAAATCGGCACAGAACGAAACTAGTACAACGCCGCAGCAATACGAACACACACGAAACTAAGGGAGACAGACAAAAAGAACGAACAGAAGTGGTTTGACAACTTCGAACTCACGAAATGCTCAAGTGCTTTCCAAAAGCCTTCAGAATGAGTAATGATGAATAATGATGGGGGCAGGCGGCTTCAAGCTTGGAACGTTAATGGTAGAAAAAAATGCAAGTATGTTGCTGTGTTTTGCTGCGGAATATTAACCTCATAGTCAGGTTGTGACCAACTTGATTTGAGTAATCGGTTGTCGTCGAATCGCGCCAACAGGATCGGACCGGGCTCCTTCATTTTGTGAACCCCCCTCCCATTTTTTCTACCGGAGCCCATGGCTGTGTGGCGCCTATGCCGAAGGACGCGCGCTTACTGGACTTCTCATCGGGCCAAACCACAACCGCAGACTTCAATCCGCTGCAAGATCTGGCCGCTCCCATGCCACGTCTTCGCCCGATCCGCCGGTCCTGACTGCACTTTCCTTCGTGCGGGCCCTGCATCACGCGGAGCAACCGCTTAGGAAGTCCACCAGAACCCTACCTTCGGCAACGCCGACATCGCCCGCTTCCAGTAACGATGCTAGCTCTGTCGTATTCACGGCCACGCATGTCCGCTAGGCGCAGTTCGTATCCCTCCTTTTTTTATTTTTCGCAGTAGACTAGCGCGAGCAAAAGAACTAAGGCTTGACGTTGGACGAGTTGGGTACGCATATCTAACGCGCTTCACCTAGACTTTAGAACACGCTTCAGAAGAGCGTACACTTCTTCCGTCTTCATCACTGCGCTGTTTTCGAAGTGGTAAACAACAAAACGAAACAGAAGAAGAGCAAACGCAGATGAACCAGTTTTTTAGGCCTCTCGCAGAGAACTCTTCCTGTTGTAGAAACTTCTAGCTCAGGTGCCTCTTCGCACACCAGGTTTCCCTCTGGGTAACATAAGGGGAAAAAGGAAAAAATTGATGTTCCCCAAAGAACGAAAACAAGCTGAATAAAAACGGGAACAACCCTGCTCGCTCCAGCTAGGCTATAGCAGGTTAATGCCGATTATAAAAATAAAAGAACACGAAGCCGAGGCCCCAAAATCTTTTCGAAGTAAAGCCACTGCTTACAAAAAAAAAAAAAACTGAGGCACTTGCTTCGTTTGGCGGGCAAACAACGCAGCTCAGCCCTCGCACGGGGTTGAACCATGAATGCAGGGAGAAGAAGCGCCTCAGGTAACACACACGCCACACAACCCCCTACACTCCAGTATTCTCCAACACAACTCCGAAGCCGTCCATACAGCCCTCCCCACGCAACTTGATCCCCACATACACTGTCTTTAACTGAAAAAAAGTGCAAAATGCTCAGGGCGCAGCCGCCCCCCCCCCTAAAAAAAAAATTCACCATCTTCCCGTAGGGGAACCCTGAGTAGTATGCGAAGCAGCCATGGGGTCGACTCAAGTTCCCATTAGTTTTCAGTTCGATCGCGGCGTTGCGGGAGGAGACTTGAGGGGAGCGGAGCGCGCGCACGTCGTTTATACCGCGGAGCTACAGTGGCGCCCCCAGCGGAGTATGCAGCGGCTACCGTCGCGTCTCTAACCCTAAGCTGCTTCGCATTATCGCGAGTTGAACCGCAGGGGATGCCATTCGTTGCGCGATCCCGGAGAGGAGAGGAGCTTCGGAGAGGAGAGGAGTGTCGGAGAGGAGAGGAGGAATGCCTCGCACACTGCTCAAGGTTTCCATACGGGAAGATGACAACGGTGGTTGAATGCGAAGGTATCTCGTGATAGATTCTTTGGTTGGCCAATCCCTAGGGGCATCCTCCCTCAATCATCATCACCGCAGCGATGCCTGGCCAGGCATGCGCGGTGGGTGTGTGGACGGCGAACAACAACGACAAGGCAGGGAGGGACACCGCCCCGAGCATGAGATGCTCCGCATCTAATAAAAAACTATAATCACAATAGTCTGAAAAAGTCCCAACAGACGTGCCCCAACCACCCCACAACTCACAGTCCCCAGCCCACAATGTCCATCACCCGGAACAGAACAAGATCCTTCAGTTCGCTTACAAGCACTTCAACAACAGGGATTCCCCCCTGCAAACACCAAACACAAGTCCGTGCCAACAGTTCGCAAGGCGCACAGTTCCGAGTCCGCAGCTCAGAGTCCAGCAGCAAGTCCAATCCACCTCAGCGTCAACAATTAGAGCCGCAACATTACCATCAACGACCACCAAGGCCAGTCATCTCAAGTAAAGCCAACCAATGACGAGCAAAGTGCACCTCTTCGGAGCTTGGAAAGTTCCCCACGAGCACCACAAGCACTGGAAACCAGAGCTCGCAGGAGAGAAAAACCGCACACACAAGGAGTGTACCACGCGCGGCCGCTTCCGGAAGCAGCCGTAACAAAGCGGTGTAGCCAGGATGGAACCGGGCCCTTTCCTCCTACCTCCCCCCACCCCCCCTTCAAAGCCTCATCGCATCGCATCGCACAGTCCGGAGAAGCCCCGGCAACATTGCTGGAGCTGCACCACAAGATCGGCGCCGAAAGCGCCGCGCTGCCCAGGGCACAGTTCACGCTCCCAGGATCTCCACCTCCAAGTGAATTCGGCAAATAAAAAAGCAACCCGAACAACAGCACCCACAGCGGGATCAATTTCCGAAGCTGCTTAGTCACTATTGCAACTACTGTCGAACCTCGTTGTGACGAAGTAGTATCGGAGCAGTTCGTTATATCCGATATTCGTTGTGACAGTAGAGGGAGAAATCGGGAGTAACAAATCGACAGTCTGACTCGCGCAAAAATACTTGATACAAAAATGCACTCTTAAGGCGTCGAACCCACTATAAACAAGAAGGTAACCCTTACCTTTCTCCGTGTTCAATTTAAAGCTCCACGAACGGGAACATGAGTACGGGAAATTACAAAAAAGCAAAGTTTACTTGACAGAACACGCCTGTGTCTTTATTTATTTGATGACGGATGAGACTTTCATCTCATGGCTATTCCCAGCACTGAGCAGTGCGGAGTTTTCCACAGTGGACACGAAGAAAATGGCCTTTATACATCTGCAGTTTCGGATGCCGGGAGGTTTTTTGAAGTAGCTTCTCAGCCCCCTGGTCAAATATTTCGTCGTTATATCCGATATTGCGCACTGCTGTCACGGTTTCAGTTTTGTTATGGAAGAATAAATACCTGTGACATAAAGCGTTACCAACCAAAGTGCGCATTGAGTTCCCTATAAGCGATAATTCGGTATATCAGTGTTCTTTATAACCAGGTTCTGCTGTATAACTAAGCACAACCCAACTAAGCACATGGCAGCAAATCCGAAAAAAATATTCCGTCTCTCTCGTTTCAAAGGGACACAACAACACTTTGGCCAATCCCTGCACATTTAAGGAACATACACTAAAAAAAAGTAGAGTAAACCTGAAATACAAATTTCAATCCCTCAGCATGGTGACCGTGGGGACACATATCCAAGCGATATAAAGTCAGGTAGAAATTTTGCCCAATAATCTGAAACAGTGCCTGAAAACGCCCTCCAGTCCCGAATCGGGTTCTTGAACGAGGTGAGGCCGAAAAAGAAATATGCGGGCCGATCTCCATCCGTTACCGCGCTACCACATACCCGTTTAGAGTATGTATCATCTGGAACTGAAACATGCCATTAAGGGGAGAATGGCCCTTAAGTATGGAGACGCGAATCTGGCCACCACGCAGCCGAGGCGCATGTTATGATAGGGAGTACCGATCGATTAAACAGATGCGCCCGATAGATAGACCTCACCAGTGTAGGCGTCAGACTATCTAAGCCCGTTGCCGATCGCATCTTCATTATCTCCATCAGTGAGCGAACTTCGAGTTCCGATAACGGAACATCGTCTGGGCTATCGGGGTACGGCATCAAAGCCAAGTCACGTTCGCGCGTGTGATCAACCGAGTCTTGATTTGATTTGATTCTAGGGTTTAACGCGCCGACGCAACGCAGGCGATGAGGCGCGCCGTAGTGGAGGGCTCCGGATTAATTTTGACCACCTGGGGATCTTTAACGTGCGCCGAAATCTCGTACACACGGGCGTTTTTGCTTTTCGCCTCCATCAGAAAAGCGGCCGCCGCGGCCGGGAATCGAACCCGCGACCTCGTGCTCAGCAGCGCGACGCCTTAGCCACTGAGCTACCGCGGCGGGTTGATCAACCGAGTCAGAAGGCGCCGAGTCCTGGAACTCAGGAGTACTCGGGTGTACTCCTCAAGTCTCCCCTCAAGTCTCCTCCCGAAAGAGAAAGAAAATAACCTGTGTGCCCTCAATCCGCCCGCCGAACGAAGCGGCAATCACACCGCCACCTTTCAGCGACGGAGTTCGCCCCAAAACCAGGAGCAGTGCATTGAGCTGGCTACATGGTTGTTGGAGCTCTTTTTAGCTCCGTGAAGACGGCCCTCTCGCGAGAAGTCAGCGCAGGCGACTAAATTTCCGCCCCCGCTTTGCGCCGGGAAGGGAGCCGACCTGGAGGCGTACGATTTTCTGTCGGCAGCATCCGGCGGCTGCGGTTCTTGGGGCCGCTCAATCATCGTTTCCTTCCGAACCGCGCTGCGGGGAGCGTGAACCGATGACGCGCGTGAAAATAAACGAACGAAGAAGCGAGCGAAGAAGCGGGCCCTAATCTCGGGCCCAGTGTCAAGCGCGCTGCAGCGTGATTACGCAACTCCGCGATAAAAATCCCCTCGCGACGGCGGCGACGATGCGAACGACCACGGAGGAGCTTTGCGCGACGACTCGTGCCGAAACGAACAGAGATAAAATTGCCGCTACGGAGGGAGAAAATGTGCGCACATAAATGAAAACGGCCGGAAGATTGAGACCACGGCGACGCGAAGCTGGAACCCATTTTGCGAATCTGGATTCTGCCGAGGCGGCGCAGAAGCGCGCCCCGCGAGCGCGCCGGGAGCGTTAATGGGTGGCCCGCGAGCTTAGTGGCGCGCGGGCGCGACTCGCGATAAGGCGCCGCTTGCGCCACGAGCCCGCGTCCTAGGCGCGGCCCAGCCGAGCGCGCCTGGATGCGCCGTGAGAAGGCCTGCCCGAGAGACTTGCTCCCACTTGGCAACCAGCACGACGGACGCGCAGAGGCGGCGGCCAGGCGATAGGCGCGACCCCCTCATGCGCCCTTTCTGCGCTAGACCCATGCAACACCTTTTCGTGGGCTAATGTTCTTCCCTACCAAGGCGCGCGTTTCCAGCGGTATAAAATTAGCGACACCTTGATATTGCGAAACAACTCCCGTTAACCTCGGTGCTTACTCCACTGCGGCGTTACTAAGCAAATAAAGACGCAGACGCCATGTTGCGCCAACTTTCTGTCTTGTGTCACCTTTTCAGTTAGTGAATGCCTAAGTGACAACACGCCATCCGTGTACGCTCATAAAACTGCGCCTGTTCTACAACAACAACAAAAAAACGAAGCAACTCTGGCCTGGTGTGCGTTAAAATATTTAGGGTGGTAACTTTGAACTACAGCAAATAAAAGTGCATGAGCAGGGTTTTTTTACCCCATCCCGCTGCCGCACGCTTCTCTTCATTGCGAGTACTCTTCACAAGACATTATGGCCTCAACAAAGTGCTCACGTACGCGACATGAAACATTAGTTTTGTGGCTAACTGTATCCAATGAAGAAAAAATTCCCCCGCACCTCCCCGAAGGGAATCGTGCAGAAATGCGAAAGCATTGGGTGCACCGACGAGTGTGTTGCGAGTAATGGCGTAATTAATGACGAGAGTGTGAACGTAATCATTTATTCATCAGCACCTGTTTGTGTTATCGTTGTACCTGACGGCCACAATCACTGCCTTGTGATCGCTAAAGTGCACGGTCAAAGGGTCTTTGAAAAGCATACGCGCGTCACAGTTTCGCGTAAAGACCAGATCAATGCAACTCCCGTGAATGGTAGTGGGGCACGTGTCAAAGCCGGCAGAGAGACAATGCATAGAGTGCCTGGTCTGCATGTACTCGACCAGCCACTCGCCACTCTTCTTGCGCACGTCAACGTTGAAGTCGCCAACCAAGACTATGGGGTCAGAGGGTTTGGAGCGCACGCGCACACTTTCCACAGCCGCGTCCGGAAATGCATTGGCATTTACGACGACGACGACGACGAAGGCAAAACTACGAGGCGCGAGCGCACGTGCGACGACGACGACGACGACGGCAGAACTACGAGGCGCGAGCGCACGTGCGCGCGCTCACGTGCGTTCGCGCTGGATGAATGCAGGCGCACGCCGGCCAACGGAGCAAGACAACCCCCGGCTAATAAATGCATTCGCATTTAAAAAAATCTTGATTGATTGATTGTAGGGTTTAACGCGCCCACGAAACGCAAGCGATGAGGCGCGCCGTGGTGTAGTTCTGCGCCAAAATCTCGTGCACACGGGCGTTTTGGCTTTTCGCCTTTATCAGAACAGAGGCCGCCGCGGCCGGGAATCGAACGCGTGTCCTCGTGCTCAGCACCACAACGCCTTCGCCACTGAGCCACCGCGGCGGGTAAGCAAAAATCTTCGACATGCAAGTACTACCTATGATAGGTCGGCAAAACAAAAATGCACTTACTCAAGCTCAATTTCGATGTTCTTCCTTCACTCTGTGCTGAAACTCAGACTCAAAAAGCTCGGTGTACCCAAAATCACTGGTACTCACTCATCTCGTACACATGTGCAATTGTACTCACTTGTACTCAAGCTCCTTAGCCCTCAAGAGAACTCCAACTCAATCTGTACTCATTCGTACTCAATCTTTACTCACTTGTACTCGTACTAAATCTGTACTTACGAATACTCGTACAGTAAAGATGGTTGTGTGGTTCGTTTCCTCGAAGTCCGGTGTCGATCAGGAACCCAATCGCCCGGGCTCCGGTTGATTTGGCAGGAGGCTGGCAGGGCGATGGTGTTGAAGTTCTTGGAGAGGGCGGTCGAATTGACCAACTCGAGGCGTTGGGGTTGATTAAGTGAAACGGAGAGTTTATATACAGCTACTTACAGTAGGAAAACTGGTTAGATGAGTAATAAAAACGAAAAACTTCCAACTTCAGCTAGACGCTAGCTCCAAGTACGCACAAATCACTTGAGCTTCTCAACTTCGTCTAACTCTCCTATCCTCGGAGCGTACACAAACCACTCGAGAAACGACGGCCGAGACTGTCTCGCGGCAAGATCCGTCTAGTTGCCCGGTACGGCGCTGTACCCTAAACCTCCGACGCGATCTTAACCTCGACTAGGGGGCTCACAAATCCCAACCTAGCTTTAACGGTCGAGACTCCTTGTTCCGACGGGAACTGTCCAGCTCGGCGCTCAGACAAGAACGATTTCCAACGGCCAAGTTCGGCCTTATAAAACCTCGAGATAACACTCTCTCGGGAACGCCCCTGTAGCTTTCCTACACGCGTAAGGGAGTGCCAAAGTTCACGTAGACAGCTGTCACTCAGCACGCCACGGAATATTCAATGAGGCGCCGCCATCTGCGGGTCAACGGCACGCTCGCAGATGAGCAGGTGCGTGCAACCCCGCGGGGTGAAAGCGAAAGACGGCGACAGTGCGTCATGCTGACCAGGGCGCGTTAACAATGGAGGCTCGCGCGGCGCTCGTCCCGACGCCGATAATCCCACCACCTCCGTGAGTCAAGCAGACGGTTCCCGGAATCCGCCGGCGCTGTCTGCTTTCTCAATGGGGGATCATCCCTGTGGTATGTGGTGGGCCGTACAATCCGTCTCCCGTGCGCGCCGTGACGAATTGGCGACGGCTGCAGCGCAGTGTTGGCAGTGCTACGTCGCCAGACAGAGTGGCGGGTTCTCACGCGCAGCCTGCGCGCCTGGCCACTGACCGCATAAGTGGACCTTACACGTACTAAATCTGTAATCAGTCGTACTCAACCCATCTATACTCACTTGTAACCTTAATCAATTTGTTATCACTTCTACTCAAGCTCAATCTGTACTCACACGTACTGTGATGCGTCCATCCCTCTTGGTACAAGGCGGCAATTTTTTAAGTGCAGTGCACTTCTTAAGCGACCCTGAACCTGCGTCCACCGGCGATGTCCGCATCACATACCCACGTGGGGGATTGGCCAGGAATCTCCTCGTCTTCCTTGGCAACGGGGGGAGATGGGCGCGCGCTGCCTGGCCGCTGACATGGCACATACCCACGTGGGGGATTGGCCAGGAATCGGGCGTGAGAAGGGCTAATGCACCCGCTTAAAGGAGTACTGACACGAAATTTCAAGGCTGAGATCCGCTCTAGCAATCAAGTACAACGACAACACAAATAGGTGTCTGTGAATAAATGCATCTTTCTTTCTTTGTAGTTGTGTGTGTGTGTGTGTGATCTCTCTTTCGCGAACATTACCGAACCGCGCAAATTCAACTCGTGCATTCGCACTTTCACATTCTTCCCCTCGGGGAAATGCGGGGAATTTTTTGTAATCGTTGGAGGTCTTGAGTGAATTCCTCTTTCCAGGCATATGGCAGTGGGCGTGGCTTCAAGAACCGAGGTGGAGCATCTGAAAGAACATGTATTCAAACTTTGTGCCCTGAACGCACACAGGCTTTCGTCAAGCACTTCAGCTTAGACTTGGGCCAGGTGATTGACGTCAGAAGGCAGGGTGGATGTTCACCTCAACGCCAGAGACGCAGATACCGAATTCCTGCATCAAGATGCGTCCTCGGAGAGCGAGTGATCCGTCCCCGGTTAGGAAAAGTGGTAGTTGAGCCTCAATGTCACACGGACGTCAGCTTTCCCTCGAACATTTTTCAGTTTCCCGGTATAGCTTCGTAGAAGCACTTGTGATGGGTGCACAGGAACCGAAATCAGAAGCTGTTGTAGACGCGGCATCACCATAACAGAAATACTTGCATCCATTTCCACTTCCATGCGCAGTGGCTTGCCGCAAATATCAACGGTGACTGGGAAAGGCGGAGGTGGCGCGGCGGCGTGAAGTTGCCGCATGTAGAATACTTCAGCGGCATCTTCTTCGCGGGCAATGTTCAAGCGACGATGGTTGCTCGACGACCGGGAACTGCGCACAGAGAACAAACGCGGCTTGGTTGCTGCGGGCATGGCTGCCCCTTCGTTAGGAATTGCAAATGTTGGCCAAGTGCCCTCGCTTGCTGCCGCAGCTGCAGACACCTTGCATGTTGTTGCAAGGTGTCCCTCCCAGCAGCGGTAGCAGTTGACGCCCCCATCCCAGTAGAGACGCGATGAGTAGAGAACACGCTGCCTGTGTTTGCTTGCGCTATGTCACTGCGTCTTTTTTGGCTCCTTCCGTAGATAGCGCAGTTCGGACGGCGATGTCGAAAGTAAGGATCTGTTTACAACATCGAGGGTGCTGTTACTGGCCGTTTGTTCAATGTTGCAAGAAAAATACCAAGAAAATGCGAAGCCCTCGTGAGTGCGTGCCTCGCGGCGGCCGCCGAGCGTCCCCAGCACGCGCAGCGGCTTTAGGAAAAAACTGTTAGAAAGCCAGAGGAGCAAGAAAATGACGAGCGCTCGTGAGCACATGCCTCGCAGTGACCGCCGAGTCTCCGGCTCGCGCTGTGGCTTTAGCAAAAAAAAAAGTGAAAGAACTCCAGCATTCGCCTCAATGGTGACAACACTTGCTCGGAACGAGAAAGACACGTCATAGCGTACGCTTCTCGTTTGTTCGTCCTAGTGTCGTCGTGCGCGTGCGCTTGGTACCGTAGAAGAGAGCACTTCATTGAGACCAAATGACGTAGCTTCGATACTTGTACAATCAAGGACCCGTCATGGGGGTGGGCGACTTCAATGTTGACGTCAAGCGAGAAAAGTGGCTGCCCGAGTACATGATGACTTGATTTGGAATGGTTTGTTTGAGTGAGAGATGGCGTCGTCTCCCTGCTACGGATCGGGGAACGTTCATCGACCTCGTCTTTGCTAACTTTGGCACTGGCCAGGTGAACCCATTGTGTCCGCCTCTAGCATTGTACCACAGTGACCATGAACCAAAGCTGTACCGTGTACCACAGCTAAAGATGAAAAGACATCCTGCTTGGGAGAGGTCAACACTGCCGCCACGATCTCTAGAAGCTATTATAGATCATGGCTGCGAGTGTGCCACTCCTTCCCGAGACGACTTGAAGATCCCGCCCCCGCGGCCTCGAGTCGATGTCGAAGAGCTGGTGGAAGTCTACAAGGCTGAGGATAAACTTGCATCCACCACTGGCCGTGAAGAAGAGCTGGTGGAGGTCTACAAGGCTGAGGATAAACTTGCATCCACCACTGGCCGTGAAGAAGACGACGACCTCTTGGACGCATATAACAACGCTGAAAACAAAAATTTTCAGGGGCCTTGTTTTATGTCCGCGTTGTGGATGACGCACACAATAAAGTCACGGAGC
Organism: Haemaphysalis longicornis; assembly: GCF_048455015.1. Classification (NCBI taxonomy): domain Eukaryota; kingdom Metazoa; phylum Arthropoda; class Arachnida; order Ixodida; family Ixodidae; genus Haemaphysalis; species Haemaphysalis longicornis. The sequence continues at coordinate 163,910,901 of NW_027526361.1, read as the reverse complement.
ATGCTTTCGAGTTCAGCAGCAAAGTTGCCGTGCTCGGAAAGACTTTTTAGAGGGGTGACATATCTGACAGTTTCACCTCCTCCGCGAACTAGCGAGTTGAAGTTGAAACGCTGCACGACGGCGGGCGGCATCGGACAGAAGTGGTTTCGAAGAACTTGAGGAATTTCGGCCAGCTTCTTGCCACTCGGCTTTGCGGGATTGACGAAATTACGGAGCAATGTGTACGTTTTCCGGCCACAGCGGCTGAAGAAAACGGCCCTTCGCCTGTCTGAGGCGACATCATTTGCCAAGAATAATGCTTCCAGCCGGTCCACGTAACAGCAGGGCTAGTCGTCTCCGCCCCCCTCGAAGGGCTTGCGATTACCCGAATTACGCACGAATACAGGGAGGTTGAGCGGAACCGCTCACTTCACTCGCTTGAGCGCTTCTTTCCCCTCGTCACGGGTTGCCATAAGTCGGGATGTGCCTGATGACGACATCAGGATAGTTGAGCGGAGTCACGATAGTTGAGCGAAGTTTTGATTGTTGAGCGGAGGTTACCGCGTGCCAAAAACCACTATTCCTGCAAAGAAGGCCAGTAGGCCTGCAAAGAAAGAAGGAACAAAGACGGTTCCGACTGATGCGAGCCCGTTCGCTTGCCGAGAACGAAATAACCTTATTTTCCTTTTCCTGGCCTTAGCAACCTGCGGTGGCGCCAGACCTCTACAGCGCAAAAAATAGAAGTGCCGCGTTGGGGCAGTGCATGTTGGTTAGCATTGCAGCAGGGTTCGTGCTTCGTTTGTTATTTCGGTCTTTAGAGGTTTGACGGTCGAGTGGACGCACTTTCTTTGGATGAACGAAGCTTTCGCGCTTCTGTGAACTTTCTTTAGGAAGGAATGGCAAAGCTGTACTGAATAACGCAAAAATATACACACGAACAAAAGAGATCACACAGACAAAATATCATGAGGCATAACTGATGTCCCACCCTAGCGGAACCATCTTTTGAGTGACGTCTAGATGGTCAAATTCAGTGACACATTTGGGCAATGTGAGCCGCCTTCACGATTTCAAGTGACTTGTGGTCACGGTATGAAAATAAAATTGAAGTTTAATTACAGTGGTTGGCACCCATTACAAGCAGAGCGTGGATAGGTGTTAAAGCTTATCGGCGTTCAAAGCTCTTCCACGCCAGCGCGGGCGCATATTCAAACTGCGCCCCTTTTGACCGACGAACAACCTTTGCATTTCATCGCTATCTTGTAGGTCATCACCACGCCGCCGGCCACATACTTGTAAGTGGGTTTAATTGGACAACATCGGAAAGCTAAGAATGACTTAGCCTTGCTTTCGACAGCCTAACGAACACGGGAAATCTTACCTGGGCACAACATCAACATACAAACGTTTGGCCACGTTACAATGATCCCAGTCAACACGCTGCGTCGCTCAGACTGATTGGCACCGGCCGCAACTGCTGCAGCTAAATCGGTGCGCCTTGCCGAGTAGTGTGACACGGTGCCTACACATTGTAGTAAGGCGGACGATCGAGACTAGCGACCCAGCCAAGTAAACGCAAATGCATTTCCTAAGGCCTCGAAAGACAGAAAAATCAGATGTTTGCTCTACACTCACCGAAACTTCGGCTGTGCTAGGTGACGCACTGTAGTAGTGGACTCCGTGGTACTCTACGCCACCTGTTCCCCCTTTCGTGCGCCGTAATCTCCACCCAAGGCACTTTCTTTTTTTCGCTTCCAAAACCAGGCCATTTTGTGCACAATATTGCGTTTTTTATCAAATTCGCACAGACATTAGTTTTTCTCGCTGAAGACTATACGCCATAGGTCGGCCGGTTGCTATACGAGTGCACTCGTACTCCCCGAATTCCCTTTCACGAGAGAGTGGTGAGTGAGCCTTACCATCGTTTCGGGCTGTCGTTTCGGGCTAGCGAGAGTGAGTGCGAGTGAGGGCGAGCGCCACTCGCAGTGAGTCCCGCTCACCCCAGCGAGTGCGAATGCGCTCAGCACTCACTAATGGTGAGTGCACTCGCGCTATACTTGGGGGATGTGCGGGGATTACCGCGTTGACGCCACTCTTTATCTTGAACTCGCTGCTGGATAATCGCCGCAGGAGCCACTGGCTGTGGTGGTTGCTATTAGCGCTATCTACTCGTTTGCGCATCCATTAACCAATGGCTGTGCGTACGAGTAGGTAGCGCCAGCGATAGCATTTGGCTTCAGGAATAGGTCATTCATCACTGCACTCCTGTTATGTAGCAACGTTGAATTAACTCTTCAGTGGTGCGTTGATTTAGGAATACGATTTCGATGCACGTCTGACGCCCATGACGAACGGAGAGACTGCTGCGCACTCTCACGCCGAATTATGTTTGGGGCTCCTAGCGTTTTATGTCGGAATCGATGTCGGTAACGTCATCGCAAAAAAGCGAATGCCCTTTACTACCGCGGAGCGCTCCGGTGGATTTGATTGATTGATTGTAGGGTTTAACGCGCCGACGCAACGCAGGCGATGAGGCGCGCCTTAGTGGAGGGCTCCGGATTAATTTTGACCGCCTGGGGATCTTTAACGTGCGCCGAAATCTCGTACACACGGGCGTTTTTGCTTTTCGCCTCCATCAGAAAAACGGCCGCCACGGCCGGGAATCGAACCCGCGACCTCGTGCTCAGCACCGCAACGCCTTAGCCACTGAGCCACCGCGGCGGGTGCTCCGCTGGAAGCATTACGAAGCATCGGGGTATGGTGTCATAGTTCCTGGTGTACATAATTGGCTTGCTGGCAACGGCTGTCATATATAGACTGTTCTAAAGTGCAAATTGTGAGTGCCGGTACTCGTTGCAAAAAGCATCGCAGATTTCCACGGATTCGCGTAACAAAATTGGGAAATTGTTCGGATGAGAGAACGGCGTGATGTGGGCCAAGTAGCTCATTTTCGAGGCCTTGGCATCTGAAACATATCAGTATTGGTGATTACTCGTTACGGCAGCGCTCTGTTAGGACACTTGTCTTATACGCAGACCTGGCGACACGCATTCTTTTGCGGCAGCTGCGGTGCTTGCACAGAAGAACGGGATTTGCTGCTGTCATTGCTATACATACTTCAGCGCTGGTGTTTCATTGTAAAGTGCACCAAAGTTCTTTCGGTGCGCTATGCTGCATGTATGTTGCATTCATTCCTATGCGACAATGTGCGTACCTTTTGCAACGTGCAGCAAACGAAGTAGCTCGCCTTTACAAGGACCTGACATAGTATTTGTCATTATGACTCGCCGACTAGGCCCCTTCGCTTAGTTCCCTGGCTCCCGCTTGTGTTGGTGTATGCATTCTTGCAGATTGTCAAGAATCATACTTTACGTCTGACTCTTGATTCGCCGTGTCGAATCAGTAACTACGAATTACTGCGCTTGCGTGCACTTTCTGGAACATGTATTTCATATCTAGACATTATGAAAGGTAAACTACGCACCGATCCCTCCGGTATGTTGTCATCGACGGTACTTTACCATTACGGTTATGAAATTGCATGCCCAATCTTAACTGATAGCAGAGTCCTTCAATGCTTTTACTGGTCACGAAACTGCTCCGTAACTCAATGGGAGAGCTTCATATGCTGCGTTTGGCCGCCGCACGGTGGCGCCACCCTCTCACTGAGGTCACTCCTCGGGTGGCGTTGCGCTGGCTCGAACGGCAGAGACGCGGCGAGTTGTGTTTGTTTTGTGCGAGAAAAATATGTAACGTGCATCTCGCGCTCTTGTGATGCGACTTAAGTAGTGCAACGACGATGCCTAACATGTGTTGCGTCCCGGGATGTCGTTCCTTGTACAACGATACCACAGAAAATGTTTCCTTCTTCTGTTGACCGAGCGACGGGGATCTGCGAGAGAAATGGAGGCGCGCCATTCCAAGGCAAGAAACGGGAGATTTCAGCTTCGATTATAAGTGTGTGACAGTGCGTGGAAATGCACTGTGTGTGAGAATGGAAAAACCAATGTACCCTTTTGAGAGCATCGTGAACCTATAGAATTTTTGTCATATCAGTCAGGTTGTAGCGGTGCTTCATTACCTGTTTGCAAACTTGTATTACCTTGTGCTCAGGCTCACCGGTAAAAAAAGCTTTGGGACGTCCTTGTGCTTTTGCTTTTCATATTTCCGCGAATTATACCTTAGGGTTCGTCTTGTTTGTTTTGTAACCGCGCGTGGCCGATTCCGGTTTCTTATCTCGCGTTTCAACCGGAGCGCCCGTTTGCTCTTTGTCGTACGTCCCGTCGGGCAATATTGTTTGAAATGAAAAGGGTGCCTGCCACCTTGTCGCCAACTTGATTTTTTGTTTCTTCGACAATGTTCTCGGTCCCATTTCCATGGATCTGAAATTAATAACGTTCCGAGAGTAATATGCATGCATAGCTAACGCCGGGCAACTAGTTTTATTGACGTTCATCTGTGCACGTCACACTGCGGACTGCTTCTTCGACGTTTGCGTTTCATAGTCTTCTGTAGAACAGGAGCTCGCTAGCTCGCGGCGTTCAGAAAAGCTTTGCGTCGTTCTTGGCTACGTGGTAATATTCTGTTTCCTCCGTGTGCTCCACACCGCAGCGCGAAAAAATAAATTTTTGTACGCTGGACCACGCTATTTTGTCTCCCTTCGTAACATTGAATTTTTGTTGCGTGTGATAAAATCAGTTTTATTGTTCTTTTTTCGCTTCCTGTTTTTGCAAGGATTGCAAAGCGTGGAAGCGGAAAGACACATGGTGCAACATATATCTCTTCGTGTTTTGATCCTTCGCATTTCTGCAGTGTTTTTAGATGTTCTCAAGTATGTACCCACTCATTGAAACGACAATGCTATTGGGCTATCTCTTTTAGTGATCTGTGCATTCCAGAGCAATCAACGGACAACTTTTGCTTTAAGAAAAGAAGAAATAGAGATTTAAAAATTCGAAAACACGACGGTGCAGCGCTTGTTCCAGAGCACGCAGAAGCCGTTGCCGTTCGCGGCCGAAGTTTACGGTAATTTACTACGAAAAATAAAACCCTATTGAAGGCAGGTGATGACTGGACTATTCATCGCTAACTACTACGAAAAAAAACACACTTAATCAGCGCGGAGACACCAAAAGCAGCGATCGTTTGCACGCCAGGAGCAGGCCAATACGCCTCGAAAGCGGCGGCTGGATGACCTTCGTGCGGCGGTGGCGCCTGTAGTGGCGCGCGCGGTCCCTATATGAAACGAGCGCCGAAGTTTCGTGACCAGTAAAGCATTGAAGGACTCTGCTGATAGTCACAGGAAAAAAACTGCGCAAATGGACGGGACGGATGAAGAAGGACAACAAGACAGGCGCAGACAACAAGATCTGCGCCTGTCTTGCTGTCCTTCTTCATCCGTCCCGTCCATTTGCGCAGTTTTTTCCTGTAACTATGCAACACCAACCAGCCCAACAACAAGCTTTACTTAAACTGATAGCCAGTCTCCCGCGTTTCGCTTTTTCACTCTGTCGATGCTTCGTCGTCAACCACCTAGTTATAAAGGCAAAATTGCGCCCACTGTTTCATTTTCGTATTTTGCGTTCTGGTTTGCTCGAACACTGTAGTCCCCGCCATGCTTGCTACGCAACCTCGCTGAAAAGGGCTTCCCAGTATAGTGTTTCTCGCATTTTGTGCCCCACATGCAGAGCATCGTGCGCATGCCGATTGCGTACAAGCTAGCAGAGAAGGGGAGAGAGAGAGAGAACCTCTATTAGAAAAGGATGAACACTGGTCACGATGGACGAAAGAAATGAGGAATAAGGGTAACAGAAAATAAACGAATGCTGGTGTGAATAGCGGGAGAGGCACCAACCGCTGCTGATAGATTTGACCAGCACTGTGTCGTGTGACGAATTTGCTTACACGGCAATCGGATAGCGTAATTTTTTAGTGCGGGAGTGAGTGAGTGAGTGAGTGAGTGAGTGAGTGAGTGAGTGAGTGAGTGAGTGAGTGAGTGAGTGAGTGAGTGAGTGAGCGAGTGAGTGAGTGAGTGAGTGAGTGAGTGAGTGAGTGAGTGAGTGAGTGAGTGAGTGAAATCGACCGTTGGGCTAGTTGGTGTTGATACATCTTTAACTAGCGCTTGAAACAGGGCGACAGCAGAGAAGACACACTCAGATGTTTTTTTTCCCGCTACTTTGGCATTTCGGGGGCATATTGACAATTTTACTGTGTATATTGGTATGAAGCGTAGGAATTAAAAACGCTGAATTTCGCTGCTGAACGTGGTAACGACAATTTAATTGGTTGTGGCATCATCCGCATTTTTGTATTGTTCGCGTAAATCACCAACACTGGTGTACCTGTAAATTTATAATGACTTTCAATGAATTAGAATGCCATTTCTACGTTTTTATACACGTTAAAGACGCTTCTGTCGTGATGTGAATTTGTCAGAACCATGTCAATTTTCCAGACGATTTATTTATTTATTATTTTATTTAGTTAATACTGTAAGCCTTTCCCAGGCTCATACAGGGTGGGCGTGCAAATACACACACTCGGCTACAAACCAAGCAATATCGCACATACCGAAAGAAACAGAATCACAAGATGCTGGTGAAACTAAAACTTGGAAGACACCAGCTATTGCACAAAATCATAGCCAGGTCACAAAACATCATCGTGGCATGAAATAATTTCCGCAATTTTACTTTTCCACAGTTTACCGCACACTTTTTTTTACTGATACGCTTTCCACAATGTGACCAGAAAGTCGTTTTCCGCAATTGTTGGCCTGACTGCAAAACAGCGATGTGTTCCTGTGAACGAGATACGATTTAGTAAAGGTTTGCTTCTAGCGATTGGCGCTCCTCGTTTAGGTGACAAGTGCACTTCATGGGCCTTTGACTCTCTGGCTTCCCGCGACTGTAGACCTCGTTGGCCGTTGTCTGCTGCAACTACACAAAGCGAGTCGCCGGGGTTTTTAGTGCGGAGCTCTGAAGCGCCGGCTCTTGTGGTTTCATGACGCCAGCGTGTATATATACATAAGCCATTTGCCCGAAAGGCAATGGGAATGGAATTACGTATATTTTTCCAGAGCGCTTTTTTTTCGTCTACGCGCTGTTTTTTTTTTTCAAAATATGCAAAAATATGAAACAGAACAAATCAGCTTAGTTCCGACCTCAGTAAGTCACAGCTTCCAATTTAACAATAAAGCAGTATTTCCAGAATAGCTTGGCTCATTGCAAGCACGGTACATTTATGAGCAACGCGTCTACTACAAAGTCTACAATTCTGTTCGAAGTTTGTCTCGATTGTTCGAGTAACTGCTGCTGTATGCTGTTGGTATTCGTCGTATGGAACCCCACCCCACCTTACGGCTCATGATTTTTTTTTTACCTCGGCGGCGGCGAGTACTGTCTCCCCACCCTTCACTTCTTACTGTTTTGCTTGTGTCGGCATCGGCGACTCGGCTGCAGATTCCAAAGAGGGCTTGTTCACTTACGCATACCACATCGCGCGTTCTCGCCTCAGCCCCCTCGTTCCCCCAACTCTTGACTCTTCACCCGTTTTCTGTACCCGTTTTTTACGCAATAAATATATTTCTGATAAAACCCCTTATGCAATACTGCCCCCCCCCCCCGTCCCTCCTCGGCCTGTCGACACGGACGCCTTTGCCCGAAACTCTGTCAACGAAGGTCTGCAGGTCAGCGCAGCATGCAGACGCACGCGATCAACTCTCCATACACACAGAGAGAGAATAAACTTTACAAAGGATTGGCGGCATTGTTTCGGGGAGTCAGCCGAAGCAGGAGAGCCCGGGTAAGCATAACTGCGGCCGGCGGCTCCCCCAGCCCGACGCTACGAATCGCGCCGAAGGAAACTCGCGTGCGCTCTGTTCTCTGATTGTGCAAAATCAGCGAACGGTTCGCGGCGCCAACGAAGCTCGCCCAGCTAGAAGGAGCAGTCGCTACTGCAAACAACAAAACCATTATATGTAATTTTTGAATAATCACATCGAGCCGTGGCTACACTTGTTGACCCGTGCTGGCTGGCACACTTAGTATCCGTTCCAGACGCCTAGCGCCTGTGGTCCTTTATTTTACAGCGACGCTTTAGATAGCCAGGCGAATGGAAAATCCCGCAGTGCTGTGCACTCTTCCCGCGAAGCCCAGTAAGCATAAAAACACGCTGAAAAGGAGTCAAAAGAAAGAGGATAGAGTATGTCGCGGTTTATCTCTTTCTCTACTGAGTGAGCGCGCAGCAATCTACTGCGTGCAGCATACAACTAGTGATAACAGCCCTCTGGATGATTTGAACTAATCGAAATCAGTCTTGGTTTCAACAATACCCCCTTGGCTTTATTTTTGCTGATGAGTTAGATATAATTTCGTTACATGGTTCTCTCCCTCTTGTCTTTGCAGGTGAGTTGAAAGCCCTTCTCTTTCTTGGCCTGGTGATGGCAACATTCGGTGAGGTACCAATGCTCTCACTTCATGTTCGGCTGGCGTTCTATGTGTGCAATTCATCGGATGATGCAATGATAATGCGTGCTCAACTAGCTCGAACCCACGGTGGTTCCTCGCAGTGTGCATGAGTGCATGTCTTGTGCAATGCTAGGGTTGTGCACATTGTTAGTTGCCGGCGCAACCGAGTTGCAGCCGGCTGGTAAAGAAAGCGTCACATACCTTCGGCGTCCTGGAAGCGTCTCCCCGAACGGACCCCCGCGCAGGGCGCGCGTTCGCGTCCCGGCGAGAGGGGTAGTTGGGAAATCCTTCAAACCGGCCAATGAGGTGGGGATAGCTCCACTACCAGGGCTGCAACCGTCGCTGCAGCCTCACCTCAGGCAGGAGTTTGAGAAGACTGCTCGGCTCTACACAGTGGCGCCGAGACGAGCAGGCATTTCGGGGAGAGAGGGGAAAAGCGCCGCGCAACGGCACAAACCTAGCGATCGCGCAATGGCTCGGGCGCCAGGATCCCCACACGCTGCTGCTGTCTTACTTTAAGTCCAAGTGGATTTCAATAGGTAATCTGCATGTACCCAACGTTTATGCGCAAGGTGTGCTTACTGTTTTACCTGCCTGTTTCGTACTGTACTTACTGTTGACCTATTTTGATGTCACGACTAAGAAAGCCTTATAACAGCGTTCTCCCCGTTCTTTAAGAAATAGATAAAAATCCGCGATACAGACTGTCGCTTATACATCTTATACTTATAAGTAGCTTTCATAGCTTGTTTTTTATAATTGTTGAACAAACGTACCGTAAGGGCCATTGTAAAAGTAAAAGCTTTGTCCACTAATGGGGACGTTTTTAGTAGAGAAGTTGCGTAGGGACTTGATCTAGACGGAACTCGTTAGTAATGACTGTATGAGTGATAGCTCAAACTACTCTTATTTCCTTCTTATCGTTCTTGTTCCCTTCGCTTCTGTTTCTGCCATGCGTTCCTGAAGCACGCACTGGTCTCAAGAGGAATGTTTTCTTTTCTTGTCGGTGCACCTTTCCTATTTCGTGCTCTCTACCGAGCGCTTGGCCTGTGTGAAATAGAAGAGAATAGAATGGAACTTCATTTCACGTCCCGTGGATAATACAGGAGACCTTCGGAAAAAGGCTGCACAAAGCCAGCTTGACAGGGCCCCAGGCCCCCTTCATCGGCATGATGCACAACGCAAAAAATTGGCTCCAATCCACGCTGTGAAGGTGGTTTGAAAGCTAAGCTTTAAACGACACCCACAACGATTGCCCATGCGGCGTCACTTGAATTCACACACGTGGCTCTACAAAGAGTGAAACCAGAGATCGTGCACCGATACAAGAAATCATAGATGTGCATGAAAGGGCTCCTAACGACCTATAGTTAGCTTCTTTTAAAAATACATGATTTCGTTGAATGAAAAATAAACAAGAACGACATCTCGGTTTACCTAGTTTTCACTAAAGGGCGCTAGCTGGCTGGCGAGCGAGGCTTTTATTAGTTCATTTCAGTACAGAAGTCACATATTTACAAAATAAGGAAACCATGCCGTTTGTAGCATTTTCATGGAACTGCTAAACTTTTCGTATTCGGTACCACGGCTTCTAATTCCCTGGGTCATGTTAGCAGGTGAGTCCCCCTTACAAACATATTTCAATGATTTAAGAAGCGTGTGCGCTGCTGGAGCGCCCCCCTGTAGCCCGTTCCACATGGTACGAATTCGCTGGTGCATTCCCGCCATGTTGAACGGGCTTCACGCTTGAAGCGAAACGGTTATAGGCTTCCTGCGAAATTGGGGGACCTCGGGACAGGCTCCCCAGTTCGGACGGAGAACGCAAACAAGTAGAGGGGAGGAAGCAGCTGGCTGGGCAGCAGAATGAGGATTGGCGCTTTTATTGTCGCCCACAAACGGATCCCTCCTGCTGACCGAGCGGGGCCGTTTGCGAAACGCCGCACGGAGGATTTCGCAGCCAATTGCGCACGGCGCAGAAATAGGAGCACGCACCACGAGTTTGCGAAGGGACAGGGGGACGGCTTGAGCGGGAACAGGACGGCGAGTGAAGTCTGTGATCAGAGAACAGGGGCGAGCAAGAGCGCCGAGAGGGCGACCAACAGCGAGGAACCGTTTTCTTGCCATCGGCGGAGGAGGCCGCGGCGGCGAGTTATTACGCTTTTCCGCGTAATAAAGCGCGCCGGGCGGCCGGAACCCCCGGCTGACTCGGCGGCCTCCTGCGCGGCCGCGACAGCCGTGCAAGATCGACGACCCCGAGATGGCAGGGTGGCCGCCCCGTCTTCGTCCTCCTCGTCGCGTCAGCGGCCGCCTGCCTGGAGCGTGGCACTTGGGTCAGGCCGTCCCTCCGACGGCCGCTGTGGGGATGGAAAGAGCCCATCGCGCCGCTGCCATTGTACCCGCGAGGAATCTTTTTCATCTGGATGCTGTGTGCCAGATCTGCGAGCGGGTGCACGTTTACGGCCGCAGGGCAACCCGTTCACGGCAGACGACAAACAGACAGCCGTAAAATTTGCACAACCCCGGCATCCACCCCCGGCACTCGTTGCATCCGTGTGTTTTTTCCCTTCGGCGCATAGACGCCGTTATTAGGACGTAGTTTTATTTCTCTTTCTCTTCGACAATGCGCTGCATCTTTCTCAGAGCCGTGCTTCGCCCGTGCAAAGGCCTCCCAGGGAAGCGCCATTGAGCGGTGTACGCGTTACGTGTGACACAGACGCCATGAGGCGGCTCTCGTGCCAAGGACGCGTGTTTCGGATGTGGGTCCGAGTCGAGGTGTGAGGCGGCGGGACAAGTGCGCCGCATCTCGCGGAATATTTCGTGGCAGCAACCCTTCGTTTGGCTATTTCTGTCGAGTGCGTTTTGCGAAAGCTCTAAGGTTTTCCCTGAGACACTTAAAGGGCGCTGCTTCTCGCCGTGGAAAGTACAGCTGTATAGCGCAGTTATTGTTTTGTACTCGATCCACAATCACATCATGGGCTTCGCAAACTTGTGTATACATGACACATAAAAGTCACTCGCATGGTTCGCCAGAGCGCTGTTTGGGCCTATTGGTAGACATGGCAAAAGATTGGTAGCGCTGACGCATACACTGACTAAGAGAGTCGACACGCACGGGGCTATAACTTCCAAAAGTTTGATTCCAAGGATGGTTGCTAGATAAGCATACATAATTTTGTACGAGTCATAACACGGATTTCATTACGTGACATTCGACGTCACGTCAGCTATTTCCTTGATAGTAGTATAGAGTCAGTGGTGACGTACTGGTCCTCACATTTGCTATGTGTCCACTCACTTCGTCCTTCCTTATGACAGTGTCACCAAGCTTTTACCCTTTGGGTCACCATATAAAGAAGTCACTCCTAATTACTCACGGTGGAGAGGCCCCACCACATATAACAGCGACCGATGCTGAGAGAATCGACTGAAATAAAGGCGATATGTGCACAATAACCAAGAGCTCCACTCAGCGCGGTTGGCTAGGCTGCACACAGCGTGCACTCTTCATGGAATGCGCCCATGTACAATTAACGTGCGCCAATAATATATAAGCATTCTCATTTCGTAGCGAATACCGTCAATTCTGCCTTGCTGTGTTTAGCTGCCATTGAAATCCGAGAATCGGCAGCGGTGTTTTCAGACGCTCACGACAAACCACGTGGTTTTTTCTGCAAGATAAAAAATCTTGAATACAGACCTTGGCACGGTTTTTGGTTCGTGTTATGCATGAACACGATGGAATGGCCCTGAATATAAAGAACTTCTCCACGTAGAGCTCACAAAAAAAAAAATGCGCGCCAATCCACTCTGTGAGGGTGGTCTGAAAGCCAAGCTGTAAACGACACCCACAAAGCTTACCAATGCGACGTCACTTGAATTCACACGCGTGGCTCTACAAAGAGACAAGTGAAATGCACTTAACTACACCTTTTATTACTTCAAAGAGATATACTTTGGTAAGGTTAAATCAATGCATGATTAGTGCACGGTGGTTGGTTGAGTAGTATTGGTGAATCACATGAGTGGAAACACTTTTTTGACAAAATTGAAACAAGCTCAAACCCGCTGTTAGACGATCTCACTTCTCCTCCGTCTCTGCCGACGCCGACGGAGGTGACGAGATCGGCGGCAAAAGCGGAAAAGTGTGATGTCATGCGTTGGGGTGAGCTTCCTTTATTTTTATAACTTCTAGCGTATGCGCAAGGCGCGCACGGGGCGGCTGCACGTGCGGTGGGAGGAGCGCACAGTGGCGTGAGAGGTCCCGTGATGCTATCACGTCGCATCCAGCGAGCGCGCAGGGGGTAAACCCGCAGACGAGCTCGGTTATTGCACCGTCTGTCTACCCCGTTTTAGCGTGGGCTCGCACCTCAATCGGTAAGACAACAGCTCTCACTCCATTTCTCTATTCGCTCCAGGTTCGATTCCTGGCGGTGTCAGTACCTTCATTTATTTGCTCGCGGGGCCCGAAAACTTTGGGAGTTTTCTCTTGGCACCAACGGTTACGACAAAACTTTTGGGGGGTAGAGGTAATTACCTTCGCTTTAAAAATAAAATAACAGTGTGATATACCCGAAATGAAACTGGTTTGCCGACTTGTGATAAACTTTGATATTTGGTGTCACTTTCTGTTGAAATGTGGTTTGGTCTGTGCGCGTAGACCCATGCGGCAAAAGCGTCCCGCCTATTGTACGATTGTTAGAAAAACTTCGAGCAGGCGCCTACGGAGTTGAAGGAAACGCTGTACGTTACTAACATCAGGCCAGTCCTTGAATACGCTTTCAAGCATGAGATCCTTTTATTGAAACAAATACGGACAACTTGGGGCGTGCTCACAATAATGCAGTGCGTTTCGTTACAGGAAATTAGAATTTTATAGCGAGAACTACAGTTGTTATCGATGGTCTTGTATAAAAATATTAGCAGCAAGTAGAAACGTTTTACGGTTAAACTTTTACATTAACTTTGAACTGATGAGAGAGGAATCATTAAACAATTATTCAAACGATCCTCATTACTTTTCTGCTAGACGAAACGTCCTGCCCCCAAAAGATTAGACCCTTTCAGTGCCGTATTATTGACTATAAATATTCGTTTTCCCCCTGCATAATTGATGACTGTAATGCTGTTTGTCATTGAGAGCGGAGCCTTTCTACATACGTTAACCTTAAATCGTGCTTTGATGATGACTGTAATGCTGTTTGTCATTGAGAGCGGAGCCTTTCTACATACGTTAACCTTAAATCGTGCTTTGAGTAATTTTGGTCACGTGCTGCCGCTCAGTACAGTAGCCGCGACATCCAGGATAATACCGAGCTACATAGTTCAGAGGAGATAGACATCCCATCAGTAACGACAGAAGAAGCAAAGACGGCTTTGAAAGAAATGCAAGGGGGCAAAGCACCTAATTAGGATCAGATAACAGCTCACCTCTTGAAGAATGGAGGACTTATTGAACTAGAAAAAGCTGGCAAACATGTATACCTAATGCTCAATGACCGCGAGTGTACCGGAATCTTGGAAGAACGCAAACATAATCCTAATCCTTAAGAAAGGTGACATGAGGGACTTTAAAAATTACAGGCCGATCAACTTACTGTCAGTCGTCAACAATGTACTTACCAAGGTAATCGCTAACAGAATTTCTGGCAACTTTGATTTGAGTCAACCTAATGAAAATTTCAGCAAGATTTGTTGACGGGCTAGTTGATCTCATACTTGAAACGCCATGAGGATTGCGCGGTACGACGACACAAAGAAGAGGAAACAGGACGAGCGTCCGTCCTGTTGTCTCCTCTTTGGGTCCTCGTTCCACGCAATCCTCATGGCGTTTCAACTAATGAACAAGAAGGGTTTCATAAAGGCTATTCCACATGGATATGGACCATATTCACATGATGAATCAGGCGATAGAGAAGTGCGCGGAGTATACTCAACCCCTATATGTAGCCTTCTTTGATCATTAGAAAGCATGACAGTTGAAACCTCAGCAGTCATTCAGGCATTGCGGAATCAGGGTGTAGACGAGCATTGTGTGAGAATACTAGAGGATATCTACAATGGGTTCACAGCTACCATCCTCCTCCATAAAGAGAGCAGTAAAATTCTCATAAAGACGGGCGTCAGACAAGGAGACACAATCTCTCCAACATGTAAGTGTTAATGGAGAATACCTCAGTAACCTCGGATTTGCTGATGGCATTGCCTTGCTAAGTAACTCGGGGGACGAATTGCAAAGCATGCTTACCGCACTGTAAAAACAGAGTAGAACCGGGGGTCTGAAAATTAGTATGCAGAAAAGTAAAGTAATGATCAATATTCTTGGGACAGCACAGCGGTTTGAGATAGGTAGCGAGGCAGTGGAAGCGGTAAGCGGCTATATCTACTTAGGCAAAGTTGTGACCCGGGAACCCAACCATGAGGCAGAGATATTTAGAAGGATAAGAATGGGGTGGAGTGCATTCGGCAGGCATGCTCAGATAATGCATGGCAGGCTACCGAAGAAGAAGGTGTAAGACAGTTGCATCTTTCCGGTACTCACCTCCGGGGCAGAAACTTGGAGAAGCCACGAGGTCGCTGAAAGGCGCATAGTTCAAGTAGGCGCAAAGTTCGCCACTGTGAATACGCCGGTTCGTGGCAAGTCGATGACGGAAGGTCAAAGGCAGGTTTTCGGGGAATCAGCGTCGCAACACCGCGCAGCTCCAATCAAAGAGGTGAGTTTGGCAAGAGTTGACCTGATGGAAGCAGTGTTAGCATCAATGCTGAAAAAATACATAACGACTCACTTCAGTGAAGCAGTTCAAGATATATAGCCTGCTTGTCCGACTCAATGATTGTTCTTCATTGGATGAAGGGGACAAGCAAAAGAGATTCATTCGTCACCAACAGAGTCATTCGTCACCAACAGACAAGACATCTCAAACAAGCTGGTCATTTGTTCAAGGTGGAGACAAACCGGCGGATGTACTAACGTGTGGAATAAGCGCAAAATGGTTGATGGGATCGAACAGCTGGTGTCACGAACCCACATGACTGACCTCAGATGAGCAGGAAAAAGCAACCATGATCAGCACGAAAATGACGATGAATGACCCACCCGAAGTACAGTGCCATAAATGCACAGGTAGGACAGAAAGCAAAGCACTTATGTACGTCAAAAAGTATTCATATGCTTGGCTTCTACGAGGGACTGCATCTAGGTATTCAGGTTCGTAAACAACGCCAGGAAAGAATATCGTAAGGGGCCGTTGACTGGGAAAGAGGGGACAATTGCGGAGACATACTGGATGCGACGAACTCAAGTACTAATCTGGAGACGAAGGGGCGGTAAGGCGGCAAGCGCGAGGACCTTTAAAATCTGTGGGCAGGAAGTCTACTTGGACAATGAAGGACTCATCAGACTAACAGGACGCTTGCAATACATCCCAGTATCAAGCCGACACGTCATCGAACTGCAAAAGGACGCAGAATTTCTGATACGTCACGTTCATCAACTAGTGTTCATTCAAGCGGCACTCGCGCCGCTGCGAACCAAGTTCTGGATTTTGCAAGGTCACCAGGCCGTGAAGGGAGTCCTAAACAAATGCATGGTCTGCAAGAAGCACAACACAAGACCTGCCAGTCAACCAACTCCTCCACTACCTGCGCACAGGGTCAACGAATCGTTACCGTTTCAAGGGACAGAGCTTGACTTCGCATGTACGCTTTATGCGAAGTACAAAGACGATATTATAAGGCAATACGTGGTAGTTTTCACCTGCGCGGTGACGAGAGCAATGCACTTGGAGGTGACCAACGACATGCTCACGAGCAGTTTTTTTGCAGGGATTCAGACGGTTCACATTCACAGCATGAAGGGGTATTCCTGTGGTCCTACTCGGACAACGGAAGAAAATTTAAAAGACCTGAGAAGGAGATCAGAATGCTGGAAACTATCTGGCAGAAACCATTGAAGGATTACTATAGTGTTCGAAATATACAATGGAAAACGATAGCCGAGTGCGCCTCGTGGTGGGGAGGTTTTTATAAGCACCTAATTCGCAGCCTTAAGACGTCAATGGGAAAAATATAGAGAAAGACAGCTTCAGTGGAGGAGCTACGAACAGTTGTCGCCGAAGTTGAAGGAGCTCTCAACAATGGCCCTTTGACTTACGTGCAGGGCGAGCCAAATGAGCCCATGCCACCAACGCCGGCACACATAATCAGTGTACGGCAACAGCTACACGACGGACAAGCGAAGACACACAGAGTAGATGTTGAAGAGGAATGGGGAAGTCGATACCGAGTCGTAAAAGATCGCATCAAGAGTACATAAAAGTAATAGGAGAAATTTTCGAGGCGAAGACACGCCACGCAAACCCACTGTCCGCAGGAGATGTCGTGCTAATTGAAGACCGGGGCCCAAAGGCGTTTTTGAAAATGTGCCGAATACAGAAAAGCTACCCTGTACGCCATGGAGACACAAGGGAGTGCCTCCTTCGGATGGGAAACAAAGAACTTCTCAGAAGATCGGCGAATCACATCTATCCTTTGGAGGCCTGCTTCGAATGACCCGACAAAGCGCAGTGCGATGCAAGTTGTCCGGGTGGGAACTTGTTAAATATCATCATCAAGGAGCTTGAAGACGAAGGATAAGAACAATGATCTTTCGCGCGAGTGCGCGCTATTTCTACTTTTTCACTAAACGTTCTCTGTTCCATGCCGTCACTGGTCTCGCTTGCCTAAACAGACCATCCACAAGATTCATTTGACAAAAGGCTCTTATAACGGGATGGGATCAGTCACGAAGAAAGCAAGAACACGTGACTAGTTGCCTGAAATAGAGATGCGTATGTCGAGTGCTCCCGCAAATATGGGCCTAAACCGATTACCCCGTCTCATAGGCTCCTTAGAAGACTACCAAGCAAATGCCACGAAAGTCCTGTGAAAACCCTTAATGGCTTCTGCGCCCAGTAGCAATTTTCTAGTAATAAACATGTTGCAGGCATTCACTCTTCCGAAAATTGAAAGCTTATGCGGCACAAAACGCTCAGCATAACGACGGAGTGTTTCCCGCGTTCCCGCTGGTATCTTATTCTTATAACAGTCCATTATTACGCCAAGGTATTCGGTGGCCAACATGACCATTCGATGCCTGTAAATTGGGTTGGGGTGACAGCCCATGAGGCAAAACAAAGGCCGCAACTCTTAGCAAAGTTAATTTTAGCGCCTGAAACATCCCCTTAATCTTCAGTCAATGACATCACATTGTCAGTATTTCAATGGGTGCCTCTCCAGGTATGTGGCCATGGAGTATCACCGCATTCCGGGAGCACAGCATTTCCTTTGGGTTCGTAGCACGAGCGTTGGCTTTGGATTTGGCCGCGGGTTCTAGCACGTACGTGCTAACGCGGTGCACTGTGGGAGAGTTGTCAAAGCCTGAGGTCGAAACGATCCAGGCCTGCTAATCATGGAGAACTTTCAGCGGAAGTAAATGTGAGGTGCCACAACCGGGACTTCAAAGAAGGGAGCTCTGCTGTGTTTCCAGCCTTCCACCCCTAGTGCAAGCAGCACGGATTTTTTTAATTGCAGAGCACTTTAGGGGCTCGCCTTCTCGTCGTAGCTCGCTATAACGCTCGATTAGGCGGCGCAGCGAGATAGCGGACCCAAGTAGAGCCCGGCGTTGCGTCGTACGGCGTACCGCAAAGGCTTCGAAAACCAAGCCGTTTAATTAGTCATACCCCTCGAAACTCGTGACATGCTCGCGGTTGTCATAAATCTCAAAATTGTCTAGTGAAAAAAAAAACTGCAAGTACATTTGACGCGAAATATGTGTAACTAACCGGCAGCACCCGCGTTCATTTAGTTCGGAACGCTCGTTGGGTTGGTTTTTGCGATAGCAAGCGAAAAAAAATGGACGCGTATCTGCTCCTTTCGTTGCAAATGTCGACAAAAGACGGTAGTCTTTATCGACTTTTGACAAGTATATACCCCCCTTCGCTTTCCCGGTTACCTCTCATGTTGTTCCTCCTCCCAAGGTAAAGACGCCAAAGGTTTGCTTAAATCATTTTAAATTTGCCGCGTTCCACTGCTCCAGGCCGGGTGTCTCGATGCCAACGCTGCCGTACGGCCAAGACGCGCGTGAATCGAGGCACCCTACTTCAACGTTTATAGAACCGCGTTTCCCTACTCCACGTGCGTTGCAAACAGAACGTGGAACCTATCTAGTTGAACCTTTCGTAACTGTTGCCGGTTGGTTCCTTAAAATGCCGCAAGAAGCTATAGTGGCGCGGGCGACGGCGGAGTGAATTTTTTTTCTGCAGTTTATGAAGTATTTATTTTCGCAAAAATCAAGCATTTATGACTTTTTATAAACGAACAGTGAAAATATATCTTCTGTATTACATTGTTGTCTTATATTTGCGTAATATCTTGTTCTTCTTCAACAATGCTGACAAGTATGAACGTTACACCGGACTTAGATGGGTAAATTTAGTCTTGACTATATAAGACTGCCGCGTCGGCATTCTTTTACTTTGGCCGGGTGGCTGAATCGAGTCACAGACAGACAGACAGGCAGACGGACAGACAGACAGACAGACAGACATACATACAGACAGACCAAAATTTCTGTGTTTAAGTAGCCCAAGAAAGACTATCGTCTTTAAAAATTGGCAGTGCAACGCCGGCACGTGCGGGAGGAGAAGCAAGCGCAAAAAGAACAGGACTCCCGCTGGCGCAGTTTCAGGCAGGGGGCGCGCAAGCACTGCGAAGGCGGGAAGTTTGAATCGCATTGAGCGGTAGCAGTCAGCGGATAACTGCGCTACAGCCCATTATGGCGAATTACTGCTCCGCACTTCCTACAGCTGTCACATTAGGTGGGACGGCTTTAATTTTAATCTATGTGTTTTGTAATGTGGGTTGATTGCCCAGATAGCAGATACCAGCAAAGAAGCACTGTGAGGTGGTAAGAGCAGAAAAGTATCGTTACTTTTGTATTTTGTGGCTCGTGTGAAAAGGAAAGGAAGTGCACTGGGAATATTCTGAGCTCGGCATGGAGCTCACCTGCATGCAACCCAGTGCAAAGGAGCGGAAGTGGAGGGGAGTGAAAGGATAGAGCAAAGGGATATAGAGATTGTGAAAGAGAGAAGAAAGAATAAAAGATAAGGCTAAGTCAGTCAGCGCACATCAGTCATTAAGGCAGTACGGGCTGCAGCCGCTGTTTGGGGACGATCGTCCCCAGGCAATAGACCAGATGGGCGAAGCTTTGGCCTCGCCGACGTAAAGCGCATCGGCACGTTTGCCTAGGACACCCCATTTGTCGAGGAGCCGATAGCTCTTTGCTTCGATAATTTGCCAAATGTTCACTTTTAGCGGCAGCGAGGCGAGGTAGCAGCCGACTATCCCTTTATATAAACCCGCCAAGAAAAACCCAGGGAATCTGGGAAGATAAGATACGAGAGAAGACGGGAGGGGACCTCCTCAGCAAACTTTTCTATCAACAAGCGGCTAAGTGGATACCTTGAGAGGCGCGCCTCTCTGCTGCATTCCGCCGAAGTGGGGGCTCGGCAAGCCGGGTGCGAGCGGAGAAGGGCGGCTCTGTCGGCCGAAATTGGGCGACGCGTTCTTTTGCGGACGCGTCGGCGCAAGCAATCTGTTGGGCCGTCACTTAAGCGCCGACGGCGGTGACAGTGGTGCGGGCGCTCTTTCGCGCCCGTCCATCCTAATGGCGGCCGATTGGGGCTCTTTCGGTCCCAGGCTTTCTCTGCCAGCGCTGGGCGACGCGAACGAATGCCTTGACCGTCACTGAGACGCTCAGCAAAGAAAGCACACAAATACTCACGGATCGCCATTTTGTGACGGGGAGAACTTCAAAAGAAAAGTTTTGTTGGTCATTTCAGGGGGCTGCGGAAGGTTCAGCACCTATGATAGTAGAGACTGGGATAAGTTAGAGTACAGTCGTCAAAACTGTTAACAGCAACAAAACACGAGGTGCCTGCCTACGCACAGGGTGGCAGCTCACGATAGCCACAGCCGCATCTTTGGCGCCCGGTTATGGGTCCTCACGATGCTGCCCTACTGCACCCGGGTGCTTCAGCGCATGCGCACAGCCTGGCTTAGCAGCCCGAGCGCTATCGTAAGCTGCCGCTCTGTGCATACGCTGGCACCTCGTTTTTTGTTGTTGTTAACAGTTTCGATGACTGTACGTCACAAAGGCTCAGTGGCGGTGGAATCCTGCCGCTGAGCTTGATTGCACGATTGCCGGTTAGCGTGGCTAAAAAAAGGAAACAGTGCGGAAGCTCCCACGGGCGAATCGTCGGGTAAACGCGTCAGGTGCTGTGCTGTACCTGCATACTGGGCCGTCTTCAGTGCGGCTTCGCTGGTGTGCACGTATGCAGTACCGGAGATGCGAGTGTTTAAGGGGTAATATAAGGACTGTGGAATCAAAAACCTGTTGGCCCATGTTGCCTGTATTAAATACCTCGATAAGATCTCATGTACTCTTATCAAGTCCCATAAACCGGGCCCCTTTAAAGTCGACTTCCCTAACACACAGGTGGTTTGCTGGAAAACAGTGTTCGAACGAGTACGATAGTAAAGCAAGAGGTTGCCAGCGCCTATTATTAAGCACATACTCCATGTGTCTATATGTGTAGAGAGAGTACTGTATGCCGCGCCCTGCCAAAGTCGACTTCGCTACAATATGCAGATACATTCCCGCGAAGGCATTTTAACAGCTAAGCCGTTGAGCAAATCGTTTGTGTATTGTGTCCGAAGTTTAAAAAAAATACCAATAAAATGCAGAGCGCTCCAGCACGCGTGCCTCGAGCACACGTTCGTCCAGCTAACTACACACTCTTGAGGAGATAGGCCAACGTTGGCTACAAAAAAGCTCCGCAGTTTCGCCGTATCGTGGCAACACTTGCTCGGAACGAGAAACATACGTCATACCGTACCCCCTCGTTCGATCGTCCTCTAGTCGTCGTGCGCATGCACTCCGTACTGTAGAAGAGCCGCCACATGAATGTCAAAGCTTGTCAACGCTTGTCAAATGTCAAAGCTACGGGCGTCAGCTTCGCGAGCCTAGTGATGGTCTCGCGAAGTGGTGGTCTCGGATGCAGAAGGTCAGCACCAGCTGATATCCTTTGCGGATGAGGCATGCATCCCAATGAAACACCGTACGTACGGACCAGCCCAGGGAGAACACCCGAAGTCATGTGATGGCTTGAACAGTCCATTACTCCTCTGCCCAACGCGCCCTTTCACCATAACTGCTAAGTTTGGGTCCCTACCTTGCGTAATTAATGAAAGCCGCCGACAACTCGTCCACTGGTGTTTATTAGCTTTGTAGCGGCACTTCGTAATCGACAGCAGGCGCCCGCTATCATCGCCATGGGCCGCTGTGCCATCGTGAGCAGCGCGTGGCCTCGACACGCAGGACGAGCCACGCGCCAGAGATTGATTGATTGAAAATATCTTTATTCAAAAAGAAAAGAAAAAAAAGAGGGAGGAAAGAAGGTGGCTATCCCAATTCCGGGATTCCACTGGCCTCTATCGCCGCTATGGCTCTCTCTACCAGCCATCGCTGGCAGGCAGGGTCATTGCTGCGCAGGGTGGCCTCCCACTGCTCCCTTGACGTGTTTGTGAGTGGGTGCACTGTTGGTATGTACTGGCATGCCCACACTGCGTGGTATGCGTCCGCCCTCTCCCGGCAGGGCGGGAAAAAAGGTTAATATAACGTGGGGTACCAGCAGTGTAATCTAGCCAGTGTGGGTAATGCTGCAATCTCCTGAGAATGTGCTCTTCTTCATTACTGAGGCTTTTGTCCGGCGGTGGAAATGTTCTTCTGTTGAGTCTCAATATGCTCAAATATTCAGTGAAGGTAACGCTCACCATGTCTAAGGACGGGGCTTGGTACAAGGGGGCCGGGATAAGAAGACCTCGGGCTGTGGCATCTGCGGCCTCATTCCCCCTGCGACCCGTGTGTCCTGGCGTCCATATGATGAGAACATTTTCCGCTGGGCGTTTACGAAGAATGTGGTGGGTGATTTTGAAGACATTGCCCTGTATAAAGTTTCTGCAGGCCTCTTGCGAGTCGGTTAAAATTATTGCCCTGGGGTTGTAAGCGATAGCTAGGGCGATGGCTGCTTCTTCCCCCTGGGCGGCAATTTTTGTCTTTAGGGTAGCCGAATTTACAACTCTTCCATCCGGCGTCGTAACTGCTGCTACCATCTTGTCCTTTTGAGGTCCGGCGGCGTCCACGTATAAAGTGTTCTGGTTGCTGTCCCATAGTCGCCCCAGGTACTCGGCCCTGGCTCTCCTTCTCTCGGCGTTATGTATGGGATGCATATTCCTAGGTATTCGACTGATGGTAATTTTGGCTCTCATGTCTGGAGCAAGATCTTCTAGCGGCTCTGGATTCCCGCCGGGCGTGGTGATACGTAACTGCTCCAATAGCCACTTTCCATTGGATGTTTGTTTTAACCGCTTAATTTGGGCTATCTTCTGAGCTTCCCACAGTTTCTCCAACGTGTTATGAACCCCGAGCTCTAGAAGTCTTATGGTAGATGTCAAGTTTGGAATCCTCAGGGCTGTCTTGTATGCTTTTCTAATTTGAATTTTTAGTTTTTCTACCTCGCCCTTGGTGAGTCGGAGGTACGCCGTCCCGTAGATGATACGCGATACAATAAAAGCTTGTACTAGCCGTGTAGCCTCCCGTTCACCAAGTCCGTGGCGTTTATTCCTAATTCTTCTTATCATCCTGAGGACTTGTTCTGTTGCTGCCCCGAGTTTTTTTAGTGTAGCCCCATTTTCCATGCCTTGTGGAATGTGTTGTCCCAGTATTTTGATGCAGTTGGGTCGAGGGACCAGCTCGCCATTGATATGAACTTCTATGTTATCGCTTGGTCCTCTTCTGGGGTTCTTCAAGATCAGTAGAGCATACTTCTCCGGAGCGCATTGCAGACCCCTGCTTATAGCATAGGCATCAACTACATCGGCGGCCCTCTGCAAGCTCTCCTCCACTTCTGCGTCGCTCCCTGTTCTGCTCCATACCGTGATAGCGTCTGCATATATCGCGTGACGAATCCCGGGAATGCTGTCCAGTGCAGTTGGGAGGTCTCTCATCGCCAAGTTGAAGAGAAGGGGCGAGAGAACCGCTCCTTGCGGAGTACCCCTGGAACCAAGAGTTATCTCCGATTTGATGTTCCCCAGGGATATAGTAGCTTGTCGCGTTGTGAGAAAGGTTCTGATGTACCGGTAAGTCTTCTGCCCGCATCCAATGTCCGTTAATCCCTTGAGTATACTGCTGTGAAGCACATTATCAAACGCTCCCATTAAGTCGAGAGCTAGGATGCACCTAGTCTGGGCCCTGGTTGGCTTCTCTAGGAGATCCTTGTACAACCATAGCAGTATGTCTTGGGTGGACATATGTGGTCGAAATCCGAATTGTGTGTTTGGCAATAGCGAGTTCTTCTCAATACATTTAGTGAGCCTCGTGTTTATTACTCTTTCGAATACCTTCCCTAGACACGAGGTAAGCGTATTGGTCTCAGGTTTTCTAGATTTAGTGCCTTGTTGGTTTTCGGGATAAATCTGATTTCAGCTTTCTTCCAGCCTGGTGGTGTGATTCCGCGATCCCAATGTTCCAGATTAAAGTGTTCTACGAGCTGGACGATCGTGTCGTCGTCCAGGTTGAATAGTTGTCGAGCTGTAATAGAGTCTGGTCCAGAAGCTGCCGTTTTTTTTCATGAGTGTTAGTTCCGCTCTAAATTCTTCAGTGGTTATCGGTCTGTCTAGTTCCTCGTTCGGTTCACCTGCGTATTCGGGCTGATCTTCTGGGGGATCGGTACAGAGGTATTTGTCTGCTAAGCGCTTTATAACCTCTTCATCTGACCCTTCTGTTAGATGTATGTTTGTTTAGGCGTTCTTGCGAGGCCGCCCTCGTCCCGTTCGGGTCTATCAAGGCCCTTAACAGTTTCCAAGTTTTTGACACGCTTAATTTTCCTCGAATTTGATCGCACAGTGCATTCCAGTATTGTTTTGTTAGGCTGATGGCGTAGCTCTCCGCTTCTCGATTGAGCGCTTCTATTCTCCTCTTCAACTTCTTATTATGTTTCTGTCGTTTCCACCGCCTTGTGAGGGCTCTTCTAGCATCCCATATGTGCAGGAGACGGGAATCTACAGCCGGGGTATCCTCCGTAGTATTTACGATTTTAGTGTATGACGTTATCTCTTCAACTACATTTCCCGTCCATTCCTCGATGCTTCGTATAGAGATCGCCTTATTAACTCTACCTTCTGTCCATTTGTCCCATTCAGTAATTCTGGCTTCTCCAATTTTTCTTATGCATCTAATACTATCGAATTCGGTCATCAAGATATAGTGATCGCTGCCTAGATGTTGGTCCAGGTTTTTCCACTTTGGGCTTCTGACGTTTCTTACCATTGTTAGGTCTGGGCATGTATCTCGACTTACACTATTGCCCATCCTGGTGGGAAATTCAATGTCTGTCAGGAGAGTCAGGCCCTCCTGGTTGATCGCCTCTTCCAATTTCCTCCCTTTGGGGGTAGTTTTAGGGTATCCCTATGAGGGATGCGGGGCGTTGAAGTCGTCCCCAATAATGACCGGTTCCCTCTTAGCTCGCCCCAAGAAGCCTCTGATGAGTTGAGCAAGTTTCGGATTACGGTCTTTAGGAGGGCTGTACACGTTAAGGATGCGTATTCCGGCTGCACCTCTCTTGATTGGAAGGATGGTCACATGACAATGTGAGGTGTCCACGTCCAATGGGTCTTGTAAAATGGCCGTGTAGTGTTTGTGTACTAGTGTGGCCGTGTACTGGTCTTGTTGGTACGTTATGTAATCCTTTAACTTGATAGGCGTCACATAGAGTTCTTGTAGGAGAATAGCTGCCGGGGTTTGTCTTGTTGAGAGATAAAGAGGCTTAGGGCAGATTGTTTACGCCCGTAGCCCCGGCAGTTCCACTGCCATACGCTTAACTTAGAGGGGTGTGGCATATGGAGTCTGTATCAGAATACCAGTCTCCTTGCATAGATCTTGGCTCCTTGCGTCTTTTTTTTCCCCTTTTGCATTTCTCTGGGTGTCGCGGTGATGGCCGTTTGGATGTATCTGTTCTCCCATTTCTGTGAATTTTTCCTGTGCCTTCTGGAGCTGAGCTTGTGTTTGCTCTCGGAAGGCTCAAAACTTTTGTATTATTTGCTGGTAGATGTCCCCCAGAGAAGGTGGTGGGTGTGGTTGCACTTGCCCACGTTGCTGCGGCTGCGCTTGCAGGGGGGAAGAGTTCGTGTTGGTCTCAATCATACCGTGCTGCTGAGTGTTCTTCTTTGTGAGTTCCTCAATGCGTGCTTCCATGACTGCTAAGCGCGCCTTAAGAGTATTGTTCTCTTTTCGGAGTGCCTGCAACTCGTCATTTTGTTGAGTGTGTTGTGCGTGTGTGTGAAGGGGAGGCCAATCTGCACAGCTCACCTTACTCGAAGTCTTTTCCACTCCTGGCAGCAGGCGGCCCGAGGACGTCTGCTTCGTACGCGCGAGAAAACATCATGGCTTCCGTGCTGCTCGGCCGCACTCCACGGGCGCTCTCCAATTCTCGGGCCCATGTTGTCGTCCTCACAGTTGCGTGAAAAGAAGAGGAACGCTTTCATGTCGCGTTCTGTTCATACAACGCGCGGTGATTCCTGTGTTACCAATTAACATATTCGTGGCCTGGTATTTTTTTTAAGAGCACAGCTGTTTGGGCCGACACAGATCTGTCCGGCGTGGACGGAAAACCACGAGCGCACAAGAGCGTGTGCCTCGCGGTGACCACCCGGCGTACCCGGCGCTTCGAGCAGTGGCTTTAAGAAACAAAATATTGCGCCTTCCCGGCGGCGGCCGCCCAGCGTCGTCCAGGCTTGTTCGCGGGCT
The DNA here is from genome assembly GCF_048455015.1 of Haemaphysalis longicornis. NCBI lineage: Eukaryota > Metazoa > Arthropoda > Arachnida > Ixodida > Ixodidae > Haemaphysalis > Haemaphysalis longicornis. The sequence continues at coordinate 163,884,555 of NW_027526361.1, read as the reverse complement.
TACGCGGTAATGAGGAGCCCCCACCTTCGTCGTCGTTGTGTAGCGACCGGCGCGGAACAGGTCCGCCACGCCAAAAATAAGGACGACGAATGTGTCCAGCCACCCCTTCGCAATCTGCATGTGGAGATGGCCACCGGACCAGTTGACGTACAAGTGGAGGTCTCTCGAGACGCGAGGGTTTGCCCTACGCGGCTGTGCAATCGGAGGACAACGACGAAAAGGATGACGACGATTGCTACTGAATAAAACATTGCACATTCAGTTGCGGATGTCGTAGCGTCACCGGTAATGGCGTCCATTCGTCCTGAGTTGGGGCAAACATTGGGGACGAGTAGGGCGAAGAAAGCAATTTTATCTGCAGAAATTTACCGGGCGTTTGACTGAGTGACCAGGATTATGCGCTCCTGCGTGCGCGAGATTAAATAACAAAGTTGGGTCCGTCCCTTTCACCCTTTCTCCCGCTGTTTTCAAGAACACACCAATCACGAAAATCTGTGGCACTCAAATTGACGCCCACACACTCACAGAGAGGGGGCACGTTTCCTCTCGCGCAGGTCAGCGTCACGTTGACTCAGGTAGCGCAATTTTCCTAAGGTCGAAGCCCTTAGGACAACCCGAGGTTGAAGCGACAACAGGACGCCTGGGCCCCGTCGTTAATCGGGCGTCGGGTGCTCGTTGAACAGCGGCGTTTCGGACACGCCACAAAGGGTTCCCACGATGCACGTCTCGCCCCCGAGGAAGGCAGGAGCTCTTAGCCTGCCGCCAAACGGGCGGTGCCGCGCGACGCCTTTGTCACCACCTCCGTTCGACGCTTTGGGTCACTGTGTCTGCCCTCGCCCGCGGGCGCTTGAGTGACCGCGAATTCGCCGAGAGCGGCTTGTGTCCAGCAGCAGCGTCAGTCCCCGCCGCTTTATTGCGCACAAAGCCTGGTCGCTTCGCGTCGATGAGGGGGGGAAACCGGACGATGGAAGGCTTGGGTGGCCGAATCAAAAAAATATTGAAACAATCTTCGCAATACCGTGCGCCGATCGTAACAATACTTCAATGGTACTTGCTTTACATTGCCGCCCCAAACAGCTTTGCACTGCTGTTTCCGGCGTCTCCCTGTCTCGTGGGATCCGCTGTCAGTGTGGGAACAGGCTAGGTCACCTAGGAGAGGCTCTGCTGTTTCTCCAGTCTTGGACCCCTAGTACAAGCTGCGCCAACTGCAACTGTGTTTTGGGAGTTCCAGGAGACCCTTTTGCTGTTTCGCGGTGGGAGGATGGTAATTTATGTTAGTATATTGAACGCGCCACGGTGGCTGGAGGACCTCGGTAGAGAGACGAGAACTGCGAGGTCAGTGGAGGGTCAAGGAGCAGCAATGAACAAAATCGATGTGCTGTCTGGGAAGGTGGAAGTGCCCAAAGTAAAGGGGTGTGCTTGAAATCGTTCCGGTGGGTGTGAATGTGTCGCCTCGAGGACGACGAGGCGTAAGTGAACACGGCGGTCGAGCGTAGTTGCGGTTCGCACTGCGGCCCCTGTATTTGGGGGGTGGGGTGCGCTATCAAAGAGGGATAATTAGTGGCCTTCCTTTCACTGCGGGACCATCATTTGAGGTCCGTGTCTTGTCGGCTGGTGAACGTGTGTTAAAGGGAACCTGCAACACTTGTTTCAACTTTTTTTGCAATCTTAAATGCTTGTAGAACGTAGTACTTAGATTATGGGGTCTCAAAGTACCTCAGCCGAAATATATTGCTCTATATATACCCATCAGATGACCTATAAACTCGCTCAAGAAATTTTTCTCTTTCCCGGTCTTGACGGTGTCCGACCGCTCGAATTACGTCACTAAGGCCATCTAGCGGCTCTCTGCCGATTTTCCTTCGGTTGCAGCAATGACCGCTTTTCGATAGCAACTTCAAAAAATAAGCCACAAAAAAGATTTTGTGCCCTTCCACTCTGTGAAGAAGGATGACCTTCAAAGCAGCATGCCCTTCACGGAGTGCACGAAACAAAACACGTTTGTTTGTAATTTGCGACTGAGCATACTTCCTAGCCAATTACCTAAATAAATTTTGAAAAGACCCGAGGATTACGCTAACGGATAAACTTACAGCTCTCTTTCCCTCCCTCATCCTAGGTATCTTACTGGTTGGGGTTACACAAGCCAACCCAATCCACTCTACCAGAGATGACACCGGACCGGTCACATTGGGCTGTTTGACAGCCAAGTTAAACCTCGCCCCAACATAGCGTATATGTCATCAGTAAGGGTGTGAAACTTATATCTGCGCGTGCCCGCGCTCCTCTCCCAACCCTTGCACGCATATACGAGCAACCGGCCATACGCGGGTGCTTAGAAGTGAAGGACGCTGTCGAACATGTCGCTCTGAAAGCCCTTTACGCTGTTAAGCTGAACGAGGGGTATTTCCCTACATCGCGGTTCCAAGCGGGCCAGTTGCTGTACATACGGGAGGGATTCGCAGCTAGGTCGCGGGTTCGATTCCCGGCCGCGGCGGACGCTTTTCTGGTGAGGCGAAAAGCAAAAAAATTACACCATCTTCCCGTGGGGAACCCTGATGAGGATGCGAAGCATCGTGGCGGTTCCGTGTGGTTCCATTGTGTTGCCGTTATGTTGAGTGATCTGGTTTTTACTAGCGCCAGAGGGAATTCCGCGTCCGGGTCCACACCGGTGGCAAAAGCACGCAAGTGCTGTTGTGTTACGGTGAGTAGGCGGTGGTTCTCGAGGCGCCGAAACTCGTCCATAATGTTCTTGTCGATGTTGTCTCTGTGGTAGAATCGGTAGTCTCCGTCAGCTTTGGTGAGGTAAAGGTTGTTGACATTGGTTCACCGGCTGAGAGCAATGTACACGCCCTCCTCTTCGCAGCTTTGTCTTCTCGTTCTTCTTCTTCTTCGGCGGTTCCCCTACGGGAAGATAACGACGGTGGTTGAACGCGAACCTATCTCGTGATGAATTCTTTGGTTGGCCAATCCCTAGGGGCATACACCCACAATCAGCATCAAAGGTGCTGCGGACGGGGCTGGTTGAGCTGCAAGGCGCGTGGCGCTTCCCGCCACAGCTTTCCCACGGTAAATTCAGCATCGCCCTCTAAAGTTTTCAGTTCGTCGTTTCCGTTGACGTTCAGCTTCGCGTGCCTTCGTTGTATCAGTAGCTTCTTGACGTAGTTTGAATGAGTCAAGGACAGCGTAGCACTTGCTCCTGTCCCGGATTTGTAGCGTAGTGGGAAGAGCACCGCGTACCTCCCGTTGCGGCCAGAGAGTCGTGGGATCGAAACCGGGCGCCGCTAACGATTTCTTTTTTTTTATATAGTGTAGTATCGCGGAGCTGTGGGTGTAAGGAGGAGAGTTGCGCATGCGCAGTGAGCGTGTGGAAGGCGCCGCCATCAACGACGGAGGACCAGGCGAGCCTAAGAAATGCTCCGCATTTAAACCGCCCGTGTGTACGAGATTTCGGCGCACGTTAAAGATCCCCCGGTGGTCAAAATTAAGCCGGAGCCCTCCACTACGGCGCGCCTCATCGACTGCGTTGCGTCGGCGCGTTAAACCCTTCAATCAATCGATTCGCAGCTACACGACCAGCTCGAACGTGAGGCGGCAACGGAGGCGGCAGCAGCTTTCTCTGGTTTTCGCGCCCATTCACGCTTCTGTTCGGCTGACGCTTAAGTTTCCGCTCTTCTTCCTCCAAGCAAGCGACATGCGTCCGTCCCATAGCGAATTAACACCTCGAGGGCTTCGACCTCTCACACACGTGGGTGTGTGAGGGACACTGACACACGTGGGTGTCCCTTTCACTGCCCCGTTGCAGACAGATGTCTGCAACGGGGCAGACATCACCAACCCAACCCAACACACCAACCCAGACTCAAACCGCTCGATGACAGCTGACTCGGCGCATTGAGCCATGAGACTTCCACGTTAAATCTCCCACCACCACAACGGGTATGTCATCGGCAGCAGCATTAAGTCCAGGGGCGGTATTCTCATAACTGTCCCTTTTGAAAACGTCCCTTTTGCGTCCATTTCATCGTGACGTACTTCCGGTTAAGCAGTGGGCGTTGACAGTAGGTTTGCCACGCTTGCGTTACGTCACTTCCGGTTGTTTGCTTTTAGCCAATCAGGGCTCGCCAAAAGGGACACTTTTGAAAGGGACAAAACTCGAGAATACCGCCCCTGGTGTGCATGCATGCCTCCTCCTTCACCCCCAACCCGTGCACGCCTAAACCGGCAACGAGGGATAGGCGCAGAGAAAGACGTTATCTGTGACCAGATTAAGATCTATTATTATTCTCCCGCCTGAAGAACTATGACCAGCTGGTCAGCGTGCGCCGCCGACGCGACAATGTTGCTTGGAATTTCTTTCGAGCTAAAGAAGAATAATGTGCTCACTCCGGCGTTTCAACGGGGCAAGTTGCTTTCAACCGGTAGGGGCGCGCAGCTAGTGGACCAGGCGGAATTTGAACGGCAAAGGCCGCGGCTACATTCTCGGCGGCGGCGGCGGTTTCGGGCGTCGTTACACCCATTACCGCTGGTGTTGATTCTCCCCAATCACCTGATAACGGCGCTACGGCCTCTGTCAGCCTGCTGCGCAACTTGGGAAAGAGCCATCAGTGGGGGCGAGGGGAGCACGCTGATGACCATCGCAAAAGAGGCTTTCGCGATTACGAGGAAGAGCCCAGGAGCGGCGCCGACTATGGGCCGTATTCTGAGTCCCTCCTCCACTCCATTTGCTCCCTCCACTCGGCTGAGGGGAGGATTCCGCAATCCTTATACATGGGGAAATCGATTTCAAGGATCTCCTCCAGTGGAGGCTCGAGTGGAGGAAGGACTCAAAATACCAGGGTTACATCTGCTTCACCGGAACGAAAAGTGGGCTGGAGGGGGGGGGGGGGGGGATATAGTGCTTTGCAGTAACAAAGCAGAAATGGAAGGCCGTACCTGGTGCGACGAGCAAATCTCGCACTGCCGCTCCGCTCTGGCGAGTACTATAGCTTTCCTAGTGGTTCGAGACGCGAAGGAAAGAGTTGAAGCGCTTACCAAAAGTGTTTCAGGGTCACTTTAGAGGGACACTGAAGTGAATTTCTCAAGCTCCCGTTTTTGCTTGCACTGCGTAGACTTGCTCAAATTAGCACACTTTTCATCGTTCATCCGGTTGACAAATCGGTAATTATTTTACAAAGCGCGAAAGAAGAAAAACTACCATGCGTGGTTTGCGGCGGCCGCACCAACTAAGCTGTGGCGTTGGGGGGAGGGGGCACCGTGATTGGACGATGCCCAAGGTTAGCAATCACACAAGTTTCGGTTTCGGTTCTGTAAAACAACATGTTTGACATGCGATGGTGTCGTTGGATGGGCATTCTCAATATCCCAGTAATCGTAGTACCGCGCTTCTGCCATATTGTCGGCTGTAAACTGCATAACATAAGCCTCCCAGGACGGCTTGGAATCGTAGCATTCACTAGCCGAGGCCTACGCAGTACATGAACGCCCTCCGCGTCCCCGCAGACGCTCAAATGCATGCGCTTTCCCCCCATATTTGGAGCTTGCCTCACTCATGCCTGTATCGTAAAAACCGTGTTCGCACCAGGCCAAGGGTCTGTCGATTCTGGCCTGTGCCCACTGCCCGCAAGCAGTCGGTGCTTATGGCAACAGCACGCCAACGAGAACTCGCTAGCGCGGCAATGCCAGCCTGCGCGAGTTCTGTGGACTAGTTCGTGGAGCAATGAACGTTGCGGGCCAAAAAAAGGTGAACTCAGTATAAAAAACATCGGCGAAAATGTTAACTTATAAAAAAAAACTGCACCCGCGGGGATTCGAACTTGTGACTGGCAAAACGTTTGCGATTAACATACCCAGCGCTCCAAACCACTCGGCTACGGGGCTTTTTTTTTCTTTATTGCCTGCTTGGCGACAACACAACACGCACTGTTCAGTACACAAATTACTAGCTCCAGCCACCAATCGGCTGAAGGGAGTGGCTTAAAACATCTTAAATTGCGCTAGAACATCCAGAATGGGTAACCACCCAGGCTCGTCCGGCATGACTCGATAAACTTCTCTTATATAAGCAACGCTTTCAATGAAGTACTCTCGCACTGTGCGAGCATCCTCTTCGGCATTTTGAACCGCCATGCGAGTTTTCCACATAGAATGCAGACTAAGTGCCATGAACATATCATAGGGCACGCCTCCGTCATTGTTTACGGGCAAAAAGCGAATGCCATAAGGCGTTAATGGTAAGTCTTTTTTCAGGGTTCGTTGGAGGATGTCCCAGTGAAACACCGCATCCCAACAGTCCAGAAAGATGTGCTCAATTGTTTCCAGCTTTTGGCATAGTCTACAGTTAAGTGTCCATGGGTGTACATATAGTCCTTTTTCCTGCAGCCAGGGTTTTACTGGAAGCGTGCCGCTATGAAGTTTAAAGAAGAAAGATTTAACAGATGAACGTACTGGCATTCGTTTCACTCTTTTTAGAACATCTTTTCCTGAACCCACTGCATATAACTGACAATAAACCGGAACAGGCAGACACACATCAGTCATATCTTTGTAGAAACGTTTCCGCGGTACACTACTCAAATACTCCGAGGAAAACCTAACCCTTAAAATCCTAAAAGCATCCACCACTTCGCGCAAGAACCCACTCACACGTACACATCGCATTTCAGAAGTTGAAACTACATAGTCTGGAATGACATCACGTAGTCGGACTTGTATCACAGTACGTAGAAAGCAATCTCTCTGATCTCTCAGAAACATAAACCTAGAAACTATTTGTCGGATAAACAAATGTGCCAGTCCCAATCCACCACTTTTCACCGAGCGAAACAAATTAGTTCGACTCATGCGCTCCCAACTTGAGCCCCACAAAAAAACCGCAAACACTCTGTGCAGCTTTTGCATGTTCCTTCTTGACATACACATCGCCTGTAGGACGTACCATACCTTGGCAACAGCAAACACATTACATACTGATGCACGGGCAAACATTGACAGATCCCTTCCCCCCCCTTGTGTTAATTTCTCTCTAACTCTATCAGTTTCTCCGTCCCAGTACTCTCTAGCATCCTGGTAGTTTTCAAGGGGGATGCCCAGATATCTGGCCGGAGTTGTCGTCCAAGGCATGTTCTCGAAAAACGCTGGCCTACTTTGCCAGTCACCGTGCCAAAATCCTCTGCACTTGTTCCAGTTAACTGCACTGGCAGACAACTCGCAAAATCGCTTTAGATCGTTCCCCACCTCCCTCACACTTTTCCTATCACTACAAAAAACAGCGATGTCATCGGCATATGACAAAATTTTAACTTCACTGCAGTGCAAACGGAATCCGTGTATATTTTCATTTTGAAGAATCTTTAAACAAAATGGTTCAAGATAAATCGCAAACAACAAGGGACTCAAGGGGCACCCCTGTTTCACCGACGACAGTATATCAAAACTTCGTCCCACTTTTTTGTTTACAATAACACGAGCTAAGCACTGAGTGTACGACATCTTTACGCCTTCGAGGATGACGGATCCTACGTTAACGTGTTTTAACACTGAGAAAACAATGTTATGCGCAACACGGTCAAAGGCCTTCTGCAAATCAATTTGGATCATCGCCACGTGGCCCCCTGAGCGTCGCAACACTCTAATACACTTCTTGCGACATGAATATTGGTAAAAATAGATCGTCCCTGAATTCCACATGTTTGACGGGTTCCAGTAATTCTTTTTATTACTCCTTGCAATCTTCTAGCCAAAACCTTCATGAAAATTTTGTAATCAACATTCGTTAAGCTGATTGGCCGATACGACTCTACCGCCAACAGCTTTTCAGGATCACCAGTTTTAGGAAAATACACAATATGACTACTCCCGAACGAAGGCGGTGTTCTCTTGGATTCATACGCTTCCGTTATGACCCTGTACAAAATTACTGCTATATCTTCTTTGAAGAACTTGCAAAACTCGGTTCCCAATCCATCTGGCCCCGGTGACTTCCCTATGGATAATTCGTCGATGGCGTTATTTATCTCCTGCAAACTGATCGGCGCCTCCATGCTTGCTCTGTCATCATCCCTTAACTTTGGCATTGATGGCAAGAAAGTTAGCTCGTAATCTTTACTGCCTTGTTTTTCAGTTCCCAGCAGTTCTTTATAATGTTCAAAAAACGCGCGCTCCGCGACTTCAGAGTCCCTAGAAACCACATTATTGTATCTAATAGCTTTAATCTCATTCTTTTGCGCATAACCCTTTTCGTCACTCAGGGAACGTTTGGTTGGCGTTTCGCCCAACCAGAGTCGCTCTGCGCGTGCGCGCACTATGGCACCCCTGTACTTCTCGATGTCAATGACCTCCAACTTATTTTTAACTTCTCTTATTTCTTTTGTAAAAGTTCCAGGCTGTTGAGCCTCAATGCCTAGCAAGAAGTGCAACTGGCTTTGTAGTTGTGTTTCCTCCTCCTTTTCTTTATGACGTATGATGACGTATGATGGACGATCTTTCTATTGCACTTATCTTAACGTCACTTTTTAGCTGTTCCCAGACAGTTATAAGTGACCCACTTTCTGTTCCGATTGCCTGCTCTAATCTTTTCTTTACACCAGTTGTGAATGGTTCATCATTCAGTAGTTTGACATTGAATTTCCAGGTATCCCAGCTAAAGCGAGTTTTTCTTTGCTTCTGACCTATTGTAAACGTCACCATGCTGTGGTCGCTGAAGGACAGCGGTTTCACGTTGTAGGCCTCGCACAGAGGCACAAGACCCAGTGATACGTAAACTCTGTCCAATCTTGCGTGACTTTCACGTTGAAAATGTGTGTACTGTGGTGCATTCATGTTCTACAGAACACACGCGACGTCCTCCAGGCCAAACTCATGCACTAGGCTATTTAAAACCATCGCACTCAAATCATGTGTCGGCGGTTTTTTTGCTCTATCAGCGCTCGAACAGACGCAGTTGAAATCGCCAAGAAATATTACGTGCCTTTCGCAGTTTAAATACACTTTCAAACTTTCAAAAAAAAAGGCGGCGGTCCACTTCCTTATTTGGTGCATATACACAAATCACCCTCCATGCCATTTCCTAGTACAAAAAATCGCACACAATAAAGCGACCGCGTTCGCAAACACTGACACTTTCTTCAAAAATTCCCACAGAATTACGCAGAAAAAGCGCACATCCAGCTGACGCGCCTACCGAGTGGGACACGCAAACGTTATATCGTGCTCTGAAAGTTTGCACCATCCGATCCGTTTGCTCCTGACTTTCAATTTTCGTCTCTTGAACCGCGATTATGTCGATATCGTCTTCCAGAAAAAGGCGGTTAAGCTGGTACTGTCTCCTTTTTGACGACAGGCCTGTGACGTTGATTGTTGCCACCTTAAGTGCTGAAAGGAGATACGTTGCCATTCACATTAATGAGCGTGTGGACAGGATGGTGCTTTCATTAATGCCAGGAAGAGGAGCGAACCGCTGTAGTCAGCCAAATGCGCCGTCGAAATGACATAGAAGCTGTCATGTGCCCCATACCAATTTATGGCACCTGTTCCGACCTCGACAATATCCTTACGTTGTCCTGCCCCCTATACACTACAGACAGCACCACGGGTACGGGGCGTGGATTCAAAAGCAGCGCAGAATACACTACTGCATTACGGGCCAGGAGTCTCAGACACAAGGATGACCGACGCTGGCTCACTCGCACACCGGCGCACACAACTCGCGCGACTACGTCGGCGTCTTCGCCAGCGTCGACGCTGTCTCCCTCCTGTCCGGGGGAACGCTACGCTTGAGCTTCTGTGTGGAACGCCGCCCCAGCACCGCTTTCCAAGGCGGCTCGTCGGAAGCCGCGTTGTCGCCTTCTGTCATTTCGGCGTTGCTCTCGCGTCTACGCTTTCCGCAGGTGCTGCTAGCGAGGTCCTTGCTCGTGTCCATATCGATGGTGTCATCGTCAGACTCCTTCCCACCGTCCGCTTGGTTGGTTTCCAGGATAGCTCCTCCTTGAACAGCTTGGTTCACTGGTGGCAGTGATAAGTCGTCTGTGTTGAGGCCCAGCCGGTCATTTTCTTTTCCCTGGCCCATGCCAGCTTGTACGGCGGGTGACTTGCACGTCGGCAGGTCCTTGAGCTCATGCGTCGACGCTGGCTCGTCTCCCCCTCCTCCAGCGGCGACTTCTTGCGCTTCAGCTTCATCCATGAGGTGCTCAGATTTGTCGTCACACCCCACTGTTCCGGCGACAGTGGCGTAAGTTTGCACGCACTGTGAGGCCTCGTGGCCAAAATGACGACAACGAGTGCAGCGCGGAACACGACACTCCCGTCGAACGTGTCCAGAACGCTGACACCGCAGGCAAAGCGGCAGACGCCCCGGAACGACTACGAGTGCGTTGTCCCCGGCGATTCGGAGCTGGTGGGGCACGTCGTCGGGGGAGACGCCTGCCTTGAGTTTCAGCGACACAAGGCGCGTTGTCGAGCACTTGTCGCCGCACCCAGACACACGCCACCGGTCTCTTGCGACGTCAGTCACTACGCCGTACGGCGCAAACGCGGCTCGCACCATGTCGTCGGGCACACCATAAAGAACCCAGTGCACTTTAACTGGCAGCACCTGGTTGTTCGGGTCGATGACCATGCAGCGAAGATCTTTTACTTTTACGTCGCGAAAATCAACCAACTTTTTGGCACTTTCGGCGTCCTTGAATGTTACTGCCCACACGTGATTCATTTGGAACGCTCCCAACGCTATCACGTCGGGGAGCAGTTCCAAGCGTGCGAGCGCGTTTCGAAAATCTTCCACTCGATAAGGCCTCGCTGTGACGTCAGCGTGCAAGAATACTGTGTTCAAAACGAACTGACCTGATGGCAGTTGAGGTAGAATTATCTGGTAGTCCTGTGCTTCGTTTTCCGTTGTCGTGTTTCCGCGGCCCGAAGCCGCAACGACCGCTCCAACTGGGGAGCTCGACATCTTGCGTCCGCTCGCTAGCGCTACCGGAAGCAGAGTCCCTCGGCTACGGGGCGAGCCGTGCAGGTGTTGCAAATATAAGGTATATAAGGTACAACCAGTTTACACTTTTATTAAGTGCGAATGCACTTCTTAAGCGAGCCTGAATCGTCCGCCGCCGTAGTCCGCATAGCAACAGCTGCGGGTGCGCGCGCTCCTCGTCTTCCCTAGCAACGGGGGGAGATGGGCGCACGCTACTCTCCTCCTCCTCTCTCCGCTCAGTGACTGCGGGTGTTGGGCGCCTCCTCTCCACTTCGGGCGGGAGAGCTCTCGCTCGCATAGCGGGCGCTCCGCATTCCGACGCGTGAGGGCGCTCGTGTAGCCCTCGCCGTAACGGCGGGCGCTACTCTCCTCCTACTCTCTCCGCTCAGTGACTGCGGGTGTTGGGCGCCTCCTCTCCACTCCAAGATCACGATATCCACCGTAATCGCGCAATCAACAACCGTGCATTCGCACTTACACACTCTCCCCCGCGGGGAAGTGCGAGGAATTTTTTTAGTTTTAGTATTTCAAGCAGCTTATGTGACTTTTTGTTGTATAGCGCTCGTGCAGTAAGCGTCCCCAAAATTTCCACAATATCTGACGTCTAGCAATTGCATTTCTTAGACGGAAAAGCGTTCGCAGATGTTTAGTCGTGCTGCTGACCGCTGTGCTTGTTCGCTAAGCGCAAAAAAAGTGCTTCCCGTACCCTAGTTTTACGCTGTACGGTAAAAATATCAGTTGATTTTATTTCCTTAGTACCTATATTGACTTCGCTGACTCTTCTCCCCCTTCGCTGACTCTTCTCCCCCTTGTGCAGCGCTTGTGTGAAGCGACTTTGACTTGGAGCTAGATACAGTGTACAAACTAACGAACTAAAGAAAGGCACATTCTTCCATTCACAAACGTGTTGTGGCTTAGTTTCAACTGATCGAGCGAATTGCGACGACCCGTCGGCGGCCGGCGGACTAAACGTTGGGCCGACTGACTCGGTCGCGGAAGGTCGGCGAGCCGTGCAGTAGCGCAGCCAATTGCCAGCTCCTCTCCTGGTGACGTCACACGAAAACGCCACAGAAAATGGGCGAGAGTGCAGAGAGGAGGACAGCATTTTAGAATTGATTATTCTACTAAATAAATTCGTGTAAACGCGCTCAGAGTGATCGAAACAGGGCCTAGGTACTCCGGACTACAATTTGCGCTCGTAATCCCGCATTGCTTACAAATCACTTTAGTGTCCCTTTAATGTTGTCGGCGCATGAGAGTGCGCCCGATGACTATCTTTGGGGGCACCTACGCTTAGTTGTTGTGGCCAATCACCGGCCGCACGTTGGTTGATAGGCCCTCTCTGTTGATGGCCTATCACATATTGAGACGCACTCTCGGTTGTGACGTCCCTTTGAAAGGCTGGCCTTTCGGAATAAAACCTGGGCTTGCAGTTTGTGTGAGCTGAGTATGGAGAGCCCGGCTGGGTACGAGCCCTGTCCGACCTCTTTTCATGGATCTGTGCTGTGAGATGGAACTACATTGGGTATATAAACTGTACATTTTTAGGGGCGAAGCTCCTAAAGCCATGGGTCCGTCCATCCCTTGTGTCTCGTGGTACGTGACCGCCGCATGCTTTCGGAGGTGTCGCAAAGTGGGCCGCGTTGCACGCGCAAGAACCGGCTGCAACCGGCAGCGCAAACTCGGCACCGGGAGCGCGAGCTTGTCTGTGTTCGCCAACGGAGGCGCGAGCGCACGTGCACTGCGAGGGGGAGATCACGCAAGAGATCACGCCACGAACGCAGGCAGTCGTTCTCGGAGATCGAACGAGACGCAAGGACCTTTGCTCGTTTCCTCTCGTCTTGTTCGGGCACAAGTTCGCCCTAAATAAAAGTTCTTTCTTTACCGTTGTGTCCCATCCTACGTGACAAATTGTGGTGGAGGTGCGGGGTAGTCCTCGATGGCGCGGGGTCTTTCACCAGGTGTGGGCCTGGGAGCATTGTCTCCGAAAATAAAAGTTGATTTGTACAATGTACGCACACAGTCTTACGTCTTTCTTAATGATGTAATGGGCGAACTTTCACGGGAGAGTTACGGTTACCGATGATCTCCCCCTCTCGAGCTTCGCCCCACTTATCATCATTCATTCCGTGGATATGGCGTGATTTTTTTTGTACTAGACCGCCGTCTGCCAAGTTCCGCCGACAACGTACTTTGATTACCTGTTAAGTTGACGTACTCCACTTAATTAATGAAAACGGCCGGCAGCTCTTTTACCGTTGTACTCAGCTTCTCATCTTTGCCGTGCAGCTTTGTTTTCATGACGGCTGGGCTAACGTGGTGTACTAGGCGCGAACGGCAGCCGCCGCAAAAGCCTGTTAGCAGCAGAGCTGTTTAAACGAGCCATGAAGAGAAAACAAAAGTTTGTTTTATTCGAAAGATTAGGTGTTTAATAGTACTCCAAGCGCTTTCCCGGATGCAAATGATGCTTTATTCACTGAGAAATAAGGTAATTTAAGCCAAGATTTTAAATCTCCCGCTAAAATTGCACATTTCGTCACGTGAACAATGGCGTCATACGAGCCAGTCCATGAAACAGATAGTATGTCGACTCCATATAGCACCCACACGCGGGAGTCGACCGAAACGGCGGGAATTTTAAAAATACTAGTAAAACCTAGTGCACCCGCAGCCCTAGTCATGGAATCGCCTGATCCGGAGAACAAAACTCTCGCCGAGGAGCTCGGGCTTGCATTTAACAACCCCACGCCACTTGAACACTCAATGCTTCTAAGTGCACGAGCGGCAAGAGTTGTGGGATACGCGGTGGACGGGAAAGCGACCATTCCGCGATAGCCACAAGAGACGAACGCCCAGCCGTCGGCACCGCTGCCTCGTCAGCGCCGTCGCGACGGACGAATACAGACTGGTACGTATGTGCCGTATTTTCAATTTCAGTAGCAGTATCGCTTATGCCAGTTGGCCGGTGTCGTGTATGGAAAGCCGTTCGCTCGAGCTCTCTGCTCCGACCAGAAAGATTCGAGCGTCAATGCGCGGTGTGTACGGCAATTTTTTTCCCCAAGGTCAGAACGCTTTGACGGCAATTTGACGAAGTCGGCGACGAGCGCCAGCATGTCCGGGTCCCTGCCGTAATCACTTCCTCGGAAATGAAGCGAGCACACTCGTACTTCCGTTAGCTCTCTTTCTCCTCCGTTTGCAAAGTTCGCAAAACGTAGCCACTTGCTTTGCCGAGGTTCGTCGTTGGGCAGCACAGGAAAGGAGATCTCACCGGCGGGGATGTCGCACTCCCTCGACGATTTGCCCGTACTACATGGGCATTTCAAAACACAGCAACGAAATTTCATTGTAAAGTACTCGAACAAACTGAAGTTTTCAGTGGTTGTAAACTGTAAACGAGCTTGTAACGACAGCAGCAAGCTAACACGACCTCCATACCGAAACCTGTTCGACGAGTGGCACTATCTCGTTGCTGCTCTGTGTTCCTTACTCCCCTTGTTTCTATTTTTACCTTTGCTGGTGGGCGATATGACGGCCAGCCTCCTATGAAGGGATTACGATACCAAGCAAGGTCGCGGCTGTGCGTGCTGGGACGGCTCGTTGGCCCCGAAGAGCCTTGAACCCGAAAATTCGTCTGCGCGACGGTGGCGACGGCGAGATGTCGAGTTCGGCTGGCGGTAGTTTCGTACGCATTGGCATACACGCTTGCGTGTTCGTTCGGAACTTCAACCGTTTACTCCACCGTTCTTTGTCATAAAAAGAATGTGCAGTATGTTTCACGGGCATTTAGCTCGCTATGCAAACTGTAAGCCCTGCCTAACATGCGTTTGCTTTTGCTGGCCTCCACCAATCGCAGAGCATTCTCGAGTGGACATCATAGGTTCTGTTGCGGAAAATGAGCTGGTGGGTCGCATGGTCATTTCCTTTTTTCCTAATTATGTAGCTTATTTGAGCGAAGTTTGCGTTATAAGTGGTGTCGTTATGGTTCTAACGAGGCAATCTTTCGAATGAACCAAACTTGTGTTTTCTCTTCATGGCTACTTTAAGCATGTAGTTGCGCCGTGCAGCGTAGCCAGAAAACTCAGCCCAGCCGCGCGAGCGTGAGCGTGCCCCTTGTGAGGAGCGCCAGACGTCGAGGTTAGCGCGTGGGCTGCGCCTAGTGGGGAGCTCGCTGAAGAAAATGCGAAGAAAGTATACATCTCGTGAGATGTGCCCGGCGTCAGCCAGCTCGATTTTCGAGAATACTCTGCCCAGCGTTCGGGGTGTCATCGCTAGCGTGCTGTTCTGTTCGCCAGTTCACGTGTGTTCGCGCCTGAAGTGGGAAGCACAGACATTGAGTTCGCGAAGCTTGTTGCAGCGGGTTCTAGCGCGTGCTAACGCGGTCACTTAAGGAGGGGCGTGAAAGGCTGTAGACAAACGATTCGTGTCATGGAGCAACTGTCAGCGGCACGTTCGCAAATCCAGGTGTTTTCCAACAGCCGGGTCTCCGACCAAGCGAAGGGGCCACCAGCCCTGCTGTTTCTCCAGCGTTGCATGACTGGTTGAAGCTCCGCTAATGTTTGTTCACTCGTCTTACGAGTGAACCGCATGAAACGTTTTTGCACGTGATTCGGGCGCGTCGGCATTGCTCGCGGGATTTTTTCCCGCTCGACGATTCCGTGCGCGCGGAAGCTTCTGCCTCGCCCAGAAAATGACGCGCGTCGCGCGCGCCAGTGGGAGGAGCCTGACCACTTGCGCCAATGGGGATGCGCGTGCCTCATGGCGGCAGTTTTGAAGCGCTCGAGACAGCGAGCTGGGTCCCCCAGAGATCACCCGGCAGGGCTTACCGCCCCTGCTGATATTGCATGGGCGCTTTCGCTCGCGGCGCGGATGATGTTCTATAGTACCGTTTTCGTCCACATTATAATCTCATTTGATGCCGAGCAACTGCATGCGTGTCTTGACCGGCATTTTAGGGAGCGCTTAGGAGCGGTCGCTCGAGCACCCCACACCACTTCGCGGCCGAAGCTCCCGCCATGTGCCGCCGCCGGCCGCGCCGCGCGCAGCGTGCGGGTGGTTCAACCTCCTTGGGGTGGTGCTCCGACAGCGTCAGTGCGTCTGTGGCGTGGGTGGGGCTTTATCGCGAGCAGAAAACGCCCCGTGCGGTTTTCCCCGGCGAGTGCGCTCGGAGGAGGGAGGGGGTAGGCGCGGGGAAATTGTAGCTTTTGATATATTTTTTTTATTTGTTTGTTTGATTGTAAGGCTTAACGCGCCGAAGCAACGCAGGCGATGAGGCGCGCCGTAGTGGAAGGCTCCGTTTTAATTTTGACTAACTGGGAATCTTTAACGTGCGCCGAAATCTCGTACACACGGGTGTTTTTGCTTTTCGCCTGCATCAGAAAAGCGGTCGCCGCGGCCGGGAATCGAACCCGCGTCCTCGTGCTCAGCAGCGCAACGCCATAGCCACATAGCCATAGGGGCGGACGAAGGATGTTTTTGCACGTTCACGTGTGTGTGTGTGTGTGTGCGCGCACGTGTGTGTGTGTGTAGGGGGGGGGGGGTGCGCGCGCGTGGGTGTGTGTGTGTGTGTGTGCGTATGTGCGTGCGTGCGTGTGTGTGTGTTTGTGAAAGCAGGGTTGTGGGTCTCTCATATTAAAAGATGATTATTACTGCATTGAAGCAGGCGACTCAGGCTACAGCCAATTATCTGCTGCTTATCTAATGCCTCAAGTGTTATCAGTCATTAAATAAGTTTCACTTGAGAACTTCTCGGACCCCTCGGCTGCTTAACGGCCGAGCCCCTCATGCTACCGTAGCGATAGCGGATAGAAATGGTCGCTACACTATCCTAATTAGTATTCATTTGCTTGCCTTTTTTTGGTACAACCGCTTCTGTACTGACTCCTCCAGTTTCCCGTTGGAGAGCTTTTTATAGCTAAAGCTTGACCTTACCAAATCTCGATGTGCCGACGTCTTGGCCGTGAAGTTGTAAACAGTTCTCGCAACGCTTAGGCCGCGAAGTAGTCACTTGGGATGCGCGTCGCCGACGTGACGCACTCCGTTCGGCATTTAGATTATTTTCAAGACTCCGCGCGTGCGCAGTTGTTAGGTCAAACAGCCCATTGCCGTATAAGCAGGCCTAGCAAAAATATGCGAGCTAGAAAGAGTTCTTGGCCAAGTTTCGCCCCAACATACCTGCCCGCCGCTGTGGGTAGGAGCCTTTTGTGACGAGCACTTTCTTTGAAGATATCGTTGCGGTGCGCATGGTAGGCGGGCTTGGTGGGGACGTCGAGGGAATTGCGATCCGAGCTTGGCGCGCCGCTTTTGCTTTGTCTTTCCGCCGAGGAGCGCTTCTCTTGAAGCCGCTGACTCGTCCGCAGCAGCTGCGGCATTTTCTCTATGACTTGTTCGTACTTGCTCGCCCATCTCATCCGCTCACCCAAGAGCTTTCCTGCTCACTGGGTTCGCTTAGCCTCGCAAAAGAGAAAGAAGACGCCGCGAAGAGAAACTCTGGGCTCGGCTAAGCCCCCTTTTATGAGTTGCTCTCCCCCGTCTTTCTGGTGCGTTCCTTTTTCTTTTTCTTTTGATTCGCGCCTTTGCGAGACTAGGAGAAGAGGCTGATGTTTAGGCGATTTTGCTGTTTGCGGCCTCCGCGGTTGTTTTTGCTATGTCGGTCCACTCTTGTTGCGGCTTACTGCCTCCTCTTTCAGAAAAGCGCGCGAGATTTAGGCTGCTCTTGTATTTGCCAGACACTCCGGGCCCCTAATTAAAAGGCGGTGTTCCTGCCTTTCCGCTTCTACTTTTTTGCTTCGATGGTTGCACTGCCTATTCGGTAACGACTCGTAGCCGTTACATTATTTTTCTCTCCAAGTCCAGAGAAAGGGTTCAGGCAGTTTCGTTTTTTTTTTGCTTCTCTTTCCCTCTTTTGCTGCGTTCCACCACCCTGCTGTTGAAAAGCGGGGCCCCTAAGCAAAAGTTCTCGTCGTGGGGATTTAGGGGCCGTGGAGACAGAGTTCGGCTCCGTTTTATTAAAAAAAAAACTAGCCTATGCTAACTCAATCAACGCCATGAAAGGGGTTTTTATAATAAAAAAGGACGAAAGTATTACATACTTTCAATTCTTGCGCTACTCTTTGTAAAAAATTCAATGCCCAGTCAAAACGCAGTCTATGACCCGAATGCAAGAGACTGTGTACGTACTGTGCGTGCCCCCTGTGTTGAAATTTCGTCACCGAATTTCTGCGACCTCCGAGTGTTTTTTTTTGTGTGTGTTTCCGTCCTGCATGCGACCAGTCTATCTCGCAAAGGAAACAAACACCATACCTGCTTTGTGTTTCCCCTCTATCTCCCGAAGGCAATAGACCGCGTTCGTCCAATGTATGTCCCCTCTATTGAAATTTGGCCACCGACGTTCTGTGTCCTCCAAGCAACCTTCATATTTCCGTCCTCTATGGGTCCCACAAGCTCCCACCTTTTGTGTGCGCTTTGCCTGTTGTCAAATGGCAGGTCCCTACAGCCAGCTGTGCGTAGAAACAATTACGCAGCTTCACAGCCACTGCTTTGTGCTGCAGTTGTTTCTGTAAGAGTAAGCTGACGGAAATCATATGAAACACATACGGCTCTTGCAAACTTCACAATTTTACTCAGGTTGCTGCCAGCTGCCACACCAGGCGTCTGATCCTCATCTTCACCCATCGCGGGATGGGATTGACACTGCAAACACTTGTACCTGAAATTACTAACGCATTGATTGCAGATAAAAGGTGTTTAAGTGCACATGTCTTTGAAACACTAGCTCGTTATGAACATGAAGATGAGGGAGTGTTTCCATACAAAACTCAACCAGGTATCCTGAAAGCCCAGGTACAAGTTCTACGTTGCAATATCAGCCATAGAATTTTGCGCAAATAAATTAACTAATGAGCTTATGGACATCAGATATGAAGTATTGTTAGAGGCGGCGAAATCCGGAACTAAATATTGTATAGATTCATGGCCTCTTTATGAGGGGTATTCATACAGCTGGGGTTATTCCAGTGGCACTGTGAGAACAAAACAATGGGGGTGGGGGGGGGGGGTGGCGGAGAGAAGGTACCATAAATAGCACGAACATGCAAGACGAGATATTGATTAGTCCTCATCACGAATAGTTGCTCGTGTTTACGTGTTCTTCGTATACCTATAAAGGCGGCAGTTCGAATACACATGGTGTTTTGAAGACAGGCTTGCATCGCCCAGTTTGTTTGTTGTGCCTACTGTGTTTGCTGTAAAAGTAAAGCATTGGGAGTTGAGACACCCACGTCACCATAAAATGACCAACCCCCAGGTTGTCTCCTGGCTTTCTATCTCCTTGTCTTGGAAAAATAAATGGGTCAACCATATTATGGGCAAAAATGGCAGAAGGTAGTGTGCCCCCCCCCCCCCCCCCTCCATTGAATTCCGTAATGATTGCTAGATAGAAATATACATTCATCCTTTGGGTGTTTAGACGGTGCACATGTACACCTGAGAGCTTTGGTTAGACTATAGGGGGGCTCTTCAATAATTAAGAAATATTTTCAGGTATAGTTAGCGGTATCAAAGCGACTAAAGGCGAGCACGAGGTTTAATTTCAGGGTTTATGCGTGTCGGCCATGATGCAAACTACTGGAGGAGAGTAACTTCAACTGACTGCTCAGTAGCCACACTCTAATGCCGTAAACGCAAATCGTTTTCTTATACGTTTGCACAGAGAGCATTCATACCGTTGGCTAATAATGCAGTTTTTCCTACTAAATCCACCATAATATTGCCCCCAACCACGCCTTTTGATTTGTATACTTAATGTTTTGTTAAAAGCGCCTGGCCACACTTTGAAATATTATCATTTTTTTAAAGCCGACTGTGTAGTTTTTTTTTTCCTTAGCATGCCGCCCCGGAAGTCTCGTTTGATAAGGAAAGGGTGGTGCTTTGCGGTGCCTTTTCGAGTTCTATTGAAAAGTTTCTCGATCTAAACACATGAGAGGAAAAGGAACGCTGTGGCATTAAATTCACCAAGGATAGTCTGTGCACGCCCTTTTGCTGTCTGCTCATTCGACGCTTGTGTGTTTTCAAGTTCATTTAGCCGAATTTTAGGTTCAATTTAGCCCAGAAACAATGTTGTGGAGAGGAGTGCCTGAGAGACTGCGGAGCAATATTTTAGGAGGCAAAACGTTTACTGAGAAAAAAAAATAAAAACACGTTGGGTTGCCTCCTCAGTAGTAATATTTGAAAAGAAGAGAAATGCAATGGCCGACTAAAATGAATAAAATTCGAATAACACTTCCCTGTAATCGGGCACTATGAAAGTGGGGTGAGAAGTCCTCCCGAAACATGCATATACGGTACGTTGCCCGTGCTACTCGTTCCTCGTGACCCCGGTTTATCATCTTCTAGCGCATTTGAAGGCGTCTCTCTAAGAAATGGATGATGAAACATCATGGCTGTTGGGGTATGCGTACACTTATTATGTGTACACTTACACAAAACACTTACAAGGCAATACATCCCATTTCTCGCTGGTGAAACAGAGCCGACGCATGCCACCAGGAGGAGACTGCTCCTTGTCACGCCAGTTCACGCTGTTTCACCAGTGTGAGTCTGCACCGCCTGGTCTATTTGTGGGCTCTTTTGCAACATTTCCTTATCACGATCACCAGCAGTGGCAGAAACCACAGAAACAACCCATCTCCCCCCCCAGGGCAAAGACGTCTCCCGTATACTTGTAAGCACGTCTGTACTGCGCGATAGTCATCCACTCCTGCCACCATCACGCCGTTCCTCTAAGGCCTCTTCACCTGATCCCTGCACGGAGCATTCCGTCTTCACAGAATCCTCCCCCGTCCGTGGGCAGCCACCCGGTTGTGTTCATGTCGGTCCTCAGCACCAGATGTCCACTTTCTCTTCTGTTGGTCTTGCTGCTGCAAAATAGGTAGTTGTGGCGCGACCAGATCCCCTTCGAAGGATTGCTCATGACATGTGGCGCCTAGACGCCGAGGTTCGTGACTGGCAATTACATGTGCCTGCACTGCCTGTATGTCACAGGACACTGTGCTGCTGGAATTGTAATTAACGAAAAAAGAAAATTCGCAGCACCGGTGTTAGCTCACTCCTATTTTGTGGCATCTCCTTCATTGTCCACCATTTACCCCTACGTGTTTCTGTTTCATCACTCCATCGAGTTTTTTGCTGATCTGTATTGCGTTTACGGCAATTCCCGTCTACTCCGCTAAACGGATGGTCCACATGCAGCCCCTCATCCGCATGACGTGACGCTCCCATGCCCACTTTAGTGGTTTAATTTCAGCTAGAATGTCTTCCAGGCCAGTATGCTTCCTAATCCACGCAGCAGTTTCCTTATCTGACGATTGCATCATCAGCCTTTTCATGCATATCTCCGAATCATGCTGCCGCTGTGTGTTCATCTGACCTGTCCCCGACCATCACAACGACGTCAGTGATGGTCGGTGATGAATATTTGGCTTGAGATTGGACGTGTATGTCTTTCTGTGAAAACAAAGCCTGGGTTGCCCGTTCACGTACGCTGTATACGTCGACTGCCACATTCAACAGGGTGTGCCTAGTGCGTATGCTCCCCGAATTGCAAATCGTCCTGGGAGTAGTGTACGGCGAGAAAAGTACACCTTCCCAGGAAGGCTCACGGGCTCAGAGGGGGGCTGACCGTAACAAGACCAAAATTGGCGCAACTAACACTAGTGGTGCAAGGCTGGAAAAACAGCATAGCTGGGGTCGACCTGGCTTCTCCATTCACTAAGAGCGGATCGGAGCAGCCGGACCCCAGCAGTGCAATGCCGTTTCGGACGGCAGTGTACAGTAGGTACCATGAAAGTATGTACAGTGTTTTATGAAGTAGTTATCATTGTCATTGTGCGATGGCACAGCCGCGTAAGGCAATTCGTGTTGTAGCGCGTCCTCGCGCCGGTAGACCTTGACTTCTTCGTCAGCCGGTCCGGGGGATTGACACATTCATCGTCGTCGTCTTCGGCGTAGCAGACCCGTGGAGCACCGGTCATTACATGACGACGACGACGAGGGCGGGAGCTCCTCACGTGGTGCATGCCCACGTGCAAGCCTGGACGCACCTTATTTTCTGGCAGTTTACTTATTTTCTTTTTACTCCCGCGTATATTCACCTTTTTTCTGTATTTATTCACTTTTCTTCTTTTAATCCAAATTAGTTTTTCCTCTTCTCTCAGTTAGCGCCCATTTCCTGGCCAATACCCCTGAGTGGGTACGAGACATTTTTTGGACCAACAACAACAACAACGACGCCGGGCGGTCGTCAGAAGGCCGACGCTGACTTGCGCTCGGTACTTTTTTGCTAAAGCCACTGCGCCAAGTTCGTACTGTGCTCCTTGCGCTGGTTTTTTTTTCTTTCTATTTTAATTGCGAACGTGGAGTGGCCAAGCTCATGCTTCAACTGCTCTGCTGTTAAAAATTGTAAGCCGCCGCGGCGGATTGAACAGTCCCCGCAACGAGGACATCTAATGTCCGTCCCTCCCATGATATTAGTGCGCGCAGCTCGAGGGAGCTTGGGTAATTTTGTCCCGAAGGTGCCGGCATTCCCCCGAGCGTTATCGGCTCGTCTACAGGCCGCCGACATGCCCCATGGAGCAGATAAGGCTGAGCGGCGCTAAGCATCCACCAAGTGACGGAAGAGTCGAACCTTTCCAGATTGCGGTCGGCTCCTGACGACGCTCCGGTCCTTGCCGCCGCCTCGCGTTAATCTTCTAATATACGACAGCCGGCAGGGCGCCGGATATGCGGGTGCGAGGTTCGAGTGGGTGGGGCGGCGTGTTTTGTTTAGCCAGCGGATCACGCACGCGCTCTCTTGGGAGTCCTTTTTTTTTCACCCCGGCGCGTCGGGACGGGCTCCTTCGCTGTTCGGCCCCGGGGAGACCTTCTTGCCCTCTTCTCCCTTATCACCGCGTGCCACTCCCGCGAGATGACCGGAAAAGAGCGCCGCCTTCTGTCGGGCACAGCGAGCACGCCGCGTCGCATGCATTATGCATGGGCGAGTAATAAATTCACCGCTTTGCTTTCTCGGCCGAGAACAAAGTAAACAGCGCCAGTCACGGGGGACATGACGGGGAAACGAGCCGGGCCGGCGAAGGAAGGGAAAGTTGATGGACACTGGAGCCTTGCAGCCGGCCACGAGCCGTGACTCTGCAGCAGCGGCCACCTGGAAAGAACAAACTTGTGAACCCCATTAATCCCCTCTCGCGCTTATGAAGTTACGCAGAAAATAAGTCCCCACTTGGCCTTTTATTTCGCCGCCCTTTTACCTTTTCCCAGAGAGTGGGCGGATACTGATGCCTGCTCAGAAACCGCGCACTTCGCGTTTGGCACAAAACTGAAAATTTGTCTTTTAGACGCCTTTGTATGCGCTATCAGGCAAAGCAAAGAAGGGTACGGTGTCTTCTCCCAGCAGTGCATGCAGGCACACTGAAGCTTTCGAGGGTGAGAGGGGAGCAAAGACAAGGGCATTGCTATTTTATGCGTTCCTCGTGATAGACTGCGCGAGCAAAAACTATCGAAGCAGAAATGAACGAAACGAGCGCAGATATCAACTACACTTTTATTACTTGGGGCTTGAAATATGTAGGGGTGCATGTGAAAAAAATTAAAAACACACAGGAACACACAAGAAACGAGCATGGCCATGTCCATTATTTGCCTTTAAGGCACCGACGATCGCATGGATCTTTGCTACATGCTTGAAAATGTAGCTGCAAGGTAGCGGTTCTTACTTGGTATAAGGGGCACCGAAAACTGACTTCCGCATAGCTTCTTCGAGAATGTTTAGCTTTGCGAAGTTTTTCACGCTCGGTTTGCTTTTCTTCTAGCCATATTTTTTCACGTACATTTTTATCTGACCACTCATTCACAACCTGTGGAGCTTCCTCCATGGATATATTTTTCGGTGAACAATCTTGTCGAATGCGCATCGCGCTTCTTTTAGGGGCGAAACCTTGAGAGGCTCGGGCAGTCGGTGTCTGATGTCGTCGTCGTCTCATGACGACGTAGTATAACGTGGTCACGGTACCCAAATACCAGGACACTCCTTTTCTGGCGCCTGACACCTAAACGCTTCGTGCTTCAAAGACAGGAGACTTATTAAGAAAGCTGTGTAGCTCTATCCCCGAAAGGTTTCATCTCCGTGGGCAAAAACGTCACGGCACCAAGAATACACTTCTGCACTGCATGCTTCGCCACCGCCGCCCCCTCCCCTGGAGTTCACATCAATGGAGACGGCCCGAGGTTTTTTAGACAAAGCACGGTTCCTTTACATGCGATCTAAAACTGATCTACCACCTAGTTCAGCGTGAAATCGATGAGCGGTTAGTGCGGTATTCACGAATAAAAACTACCTCTTATCGAACTATGTGAAAGTACGTCGTGTTCGTTCGAATCCAGTCGCTGCGTAATCAATTGACTAGTAATAAAGTCAGAGGAAGAGTCGCGATGAGGACGCTACGATTGCTACAAGAAGACACAAAAAAGAGCCACACTTACGACTAGATTATTCGGGACAAAGAATGCTGGCACATGGCGGAAATGGCATGGGACACAGAATGGGGAATCGCGGTGTGACAGCGCGTCTTGCAGAATTTCACGTGTTGGGCGGCGTCTCAGGGGGGCCGGATCGTGGGCCTTGATGATGTCTCACGGGGGATCCCGGCCCCGTTCCCCAACTTAGGGCGGTGGCAAAGGGAGGACCGGCCACTGCTTGGGTCCTGCACTTGCGCAGTGAAATCGTGAACTAGGCTTCTGACTACTGCCAGTCTGGCTACCCGCCAGTAGGAGCAGCAGAATGCCGCTGCCTGATGTATTCACATGCCTACAATAAAGAAAATCTCGGTATTGCATTCAGGCTGGCCGTTCATCCGTGCGCCCCAGTCGTCCTCTTAGTACCAGGACATAGCCGAAGAACGGGAGATAAAGGAGGCCGGGGCAATCCCTTGGAGCCTGCTAGAGGCAGCAGTGTCTTCTCCCGGTCGTGCAATCGTCCTCTACGTGAACAGTGGTGCCAGCTGTAGTGGATCAAATATGAAAAATAACTGTGGTGAGCGCTTTTTTTCTCAATATTGCTATTTTATCCAACTACATTCTGGTGTCCACACACAAATGCAATTTTGCTGCATCGTTCAGCCATCCTCGCTGCATACAATTTTTGAATCTCGTGCCACGCTACATTTTACTTTATTTTCTGTACTGGCATTGAGGTGAAGGCGCAACCACACCTGTGATTTGTGTATCCTGCTCGCGCCATCACGTCCTTGGTATGGTAGAGATGATAAGGAGCATAGTTTGTTTCAGTTAAGAGTGGCTCTTCTTTCTCGGAGGCGGCATTGCAGGAAGGTGAGTGTTCGCTGCTGACAAACGATGGATGCATCGTGTTTCCGGCACGAGTCGCTTAGCCGCGCACGAAGCTGGTTGCTGCTACCGTGCAGCGGCCGGATGAGAAGGCAGCTCGCCTGTGGCCGCCCAGTCGCCTCCCGGAGGCACTTTTTACACGCCAAGGTCCATTTGCGGCTGGGGAACAATTCTCCCGGGATCCATGGATTATTCCGCTGCGGGCATTGTGCGCGCATCGGGATGTCCCAACAAGGCGCTACATCTGCCCGCGCTCCAGGCTTATCCCGGAAAGGCGGCCTGGCTTCGCCCAGTGACGCTTCCCCACGTACAGCGCGGCCAATAGACTGCTCATTAATCCCCATTAGCAGCGACATCGGGGGGCCGGTTTCCCGGGAAACACGGCAAGAACTGGGTGGCGCCCTTCCTGCTTCCCCGAATGCAGCCGCCCAGAAACGGCGCCCCCTTCCCTCGCGCCGCTGCTCGGAAGGAAGCCGTCTTTCCCGTCTTGATGCAAACTAGCCCCGCAGTCCCAACTTACCCGTTGCAATCTATACGCTCGTACGACGCGTGTGAGGCCGACGAGAAAGGCGTTCAACAATGAACCACACGAGTCGCAGGCGTTCCATACAGGTGGTCTTAATTAAAGGCACACATGCAACGATATCTGCTCACTAGCGCATGTCGACAAAATTTTGCCTACTTATGAAAATGCGCACTACCTAGTTCCCATGTGTAGTCGCAGTTGAAAAAATATTCCATGTTTGTAGTTGAAACCGCGACCTTTGTAGTTGTACGTGCTCAGACCAGCAGCTGGAAAAGAATGTGGCTTTATTGAACAAAGCGCATATATTGATACATGCGAGTGATCAGCGGAGGCTGTTTCTTTTCATTTCATTGCATTTATTCCACCTCAAAGGCCCGAAGGCATTACATAAGGTTTCCGTGACACGTGCGATACTGTTGCTAACAACTCTTGAGATGCGCTCTCCTACATATTCCCTTTATTGAAAAAGAAAAGAAGCAAACAAGGAAACATAATACAAATGATAAGTTATTCCAATCATTCTTCAGTCCCCGGCCCATTCAGGCGCCCTGAGTTTTCTTCCCAGTTGTCTGGTGAGGCGCCCTGTGTCCGCTCCATACGTCCTCACAAGCAGGATGCATTGGTTGCATATTCTTCTTTTCAGTGACAGAGGTACCTTATTTTGCATATTTGAGAGTGCTTGCCGAGTCTACACTCCGAAATTTTTAACACTTAGCAAACGTGAGTGTCGGCTATTTTTTCGCACGCTTGTTCCAAGCGTGATGTGCTTTCACGCTGAAAAATCGCGCTTCCTAAGCATGACTCGCGGGATGTGTAACGCTTGCTAAGCGTTAGTAAAGGATATTTTTTGCACGCTTGTTTTATGCGTGGTGAACTATCACGCTGAGCACTCACGTTTGCCATCCCTGACTGGAGACCTTGTTAACGCTTAGTGAAGGTGCAAAATAGGATTTGTATTTACCCAATGCGGCATTCTCCAGCTCTGTATAAGGCGCCTCTCGGACCGCCAGGAATCATTTAAAATAAATCTCGAAGAAGCAATAACTGCTCTTTCTATTTATGGTCTGTGTAGCTTGAGCACCCACCAAACCCATAAACACGGCAGCGCAAACGTTATCTTCTTTTAGCTTTCTTTTTGAATGATTTCTTATGGCCAGAGAGGCTTCTTATACACAGCTGGATAATGATGCACCAGGTAAGTGCAAATCCTCTTTTTCACCTTCACTAAGCGTAAGGAAGGTCGCCAGTCACGGATCGAGAAGAGTCGCATTGCAATTGCGGCATTAATTCTTCGTTATACACGGCCCTAAACTCAGTAGTGTTAGCAGAATGAGGCGGTTTAGGATTGCCTCTGGATTTCGGTTCTGATAAACCTGAGCGCCGTTGAAGGCAGTGGAAGACAAACGTTCATAAAGCATCTCGAACAAGTGTACCAAGCTAATCTCCATATAGTTAAGCTTGTGTTGTGGTTCTTTCAGCATCATTACCTATACTTAGGTGAAGAAAATTAAGTAAAAAAGTATGTGAGGATTGTTGCGAAGGTCGAGATTTTGAATCAAAGCTGAGGGACAACGTAGAACAAGAAATTTCAACAAATATCAAATTTGAGTGAAACTTCTTATTTCACAATAACTTACAAGAATGCTTCCACACAGAGAAATCCGAGAAGTAAAGACAGTAACCATAAAATAGGCTTTAGATGAACTCTTCACGCCACTTTAAAGCGGCCCGTAAACTTTGCTATGACCTGTTACGAATCGGCCAGCGCCGCCGTACTTTCCCGCATCACTCTTCGGCTGTGCGGCGAAGCCACTACGTGCGCCTTTGAAAACAGGCACCATCGTGTCGGTGAATCATATCGACTTGAAATTTCAGCTTGAACAAACAAACGATAGGACTTAGGAAGAAAACACGGACACAGTGCTTCCTAAGTCCTATCGTTTTTTGTTCAAGCTGAAATTTCAAGTCGATATGGAAAACCAACTCGCCCAAACCCAAGCAATGGTGAATCATACTTTCACGTCTCGACAAGCCCGGGTCAGACGCTTCGCTTTCGGCGCCTTTCAAAACTTCGGCGGCTGCCGGCTAGGCTCGTCTCAACGCTCTTCAAGGACACAGAGGCCCCGTCGATCGCAACGGAGTCCTCCTCTCTCCCCTCTCTCGGACTCAACGTGCGCCGAGGCTACCGACTGGCACGAACTCTGGAAAGAGCGCTGTGTGTGTCTGTGACGTTCGTGGCGTGTTGCCGCTTGTTGGCGTTTTGACCGTTACGGCTTTTGGGTATAAATAGAAGCCGCCCAAGCGCTGTAACTCATTCCTGTTAGAGCAGCGAATCCATGCTGTCACTCTGCTCGAGTCCTGTATTGTAACATCGCCCGTCGGGGCATTGTTCTTTGGATTCGGCTCACCTCTCGCTATGAAGTAAACAGTTACGTTAGCCTACGGCTTCTGGACTTCTTCACGGCTGCAACAGCGGCTGGCCGCTCGCATCGTACGCGCTACCACTCGTATGTCGGAGGCCACAGAGCTCGGGTCGGGTGCCCCCACCCGGTCGCAACAGACCTTAATTCAGAGGAAGTGTAGTTACATCAACAAATAGCGTGCCATTTTGACCGCCCATGGAATTTAGTCGATGCGATCATGTCTAATTACTACCTGAAGGAATCCTAGCAACTGCCCAAAAGCTGACAGAAACGTAACGTCTTCTATGTAATATACACGAAGACTTTTTCCAGTGACGTGTCCATTTGCAACCTCACGATTTCTCTTGGTTCTGCAGCATACCAGCGGCTTGTGGTCGCCTCATACAGTGCACCGGCAAACGATGTCCACTTGTTAAAACTGGAAAAATAAAAAGCGGCTTCAATATAACAGTTATATACGGTGTTCCAGGTATCCTGTACCAAAATTTAAAAAAAAAAGCAAGGGCGTAACTCGAATAAAACCTAGTGCATAATGATCAAGTGCAGTGTAGTTGCGGCCAGTAATGTTGCGTTAATGATCTGTAATTAGCTAATTTTAATTATTTTTGAACTTGAGAAGCACTTTCCCAGTCATTAAAGTGCCAATGAGGCACTTGTAGCTGCCCACGAGGGACACCTAACTCCGGTATTTTCAGCGATTTATTTTATTTTATCTAATTTATTTTGACTGATAAAGAAACCCTGCGAAATATGAGAAATACCACGTGACTGCGGCCCAGCCCGCGTCATAAGCCAGCGTCCCCAAATAAGCCGATTGAAAGCAAGTGCTTCGCCTGTCACCCGCCCGAAGATACAGCGCATCACCGTGATAATGGCATGCATTGAAGGAGCAGGAACAGCAAGTTTCGGGGCGTGCGTGTGGGAGATAAGGCACAAGCTCGGGTCGCGATGTCTTCCTTGTTTATCTTGCATTGCATGCTGGCTAACTTAGAGAAAGGCTGTTGGGGGGAACAGCTTTATGATGCGGGCTGAAGCGCAACGCGGTATTTTTCATATTTCGCGGGCTTTCTTTATCCGTTAGAATAAACTAGTACGCAATAAGCGCGTTGCTTAAAATACCGCAGTTATAACTCACTCTAAATTTTTCCACGCTTAACAAGCGGGAGTGTCGACGATTTTTTGCACGCTTGTTCGAAGCGTGACGTGTTTTCACGCTGAAAAATCACGCTTCCTAGGGTGACTCGCAGGATGCGTTACGCTTGCCAAGCGTGAGTACAAGACATTTTTTGCATGCTTGTTTTAGGCGTGGTGAATTATCACGCTAACGCTCACGCTAACGCTCACCCTAACGCTCACGCTTGCACTTGTGACTGCCAACCTTCTGAACGCTTAGTGAAGGTGAAAAAGATGATTGTTCTTACCTGATGCGGCAGTCTCTAGCTGTGTATAAGACGCCTCTCTGTCCGTCAGAAATTGTTTAGAAAAAAAGCTGAAAGAAGACTATAGTTCATGTGTATTAATTATGCTCTGGGTAGATTGGAGCACCCACCAAGCACATAAATACGGCAAAACAAACATTATCTTATTTCAGCTTTGTTTTTAATGATTTATAACGGTCACAGAGGAGTGTTAAACACAGCTGGAGAATGCCGCTTCAGGTAAAGACAAATCCAAAAACTCAAAATGTACTCAAACTCGAAATGTACTCCGAACTCAAAATTTACACAAAACTCAAAATGTACTCAAAACTCAAAATGGACTCAAACTCAAAATGTACTCAGAACCCGAACTGTACTCAAAACTTAAAATGAACTCAGAACTCAAAATGGACTGAAAACTCAAAATAAATTGAGGATCAAATGGACTCACAACTCTTGTGCTAGGAATTTACTCGAGCTCAGATGGACTCACATTTCATTAGCATTCACAGTTTTAAAATTCACGCGTCGTAAAAATATTACTGGTGCAAATTCGTGAGCTCAAACTCTTGCATTCGGTGCGAAATGACATTGTAACTCCTGTGAGGTCAGAAACAATTTTCGTTGCATATTTAATACAGCTATAACTGCTGGTCATGATGATTAGCGCTGGTTGCAAGCAATTGTGCGTATATATGGGATACCAAACTCTTGATGTAGGCTCCGTGTTCGTTTTCATGACAGGCGGTCCAGACTCGATGGTGTGCTGGGTCCCTGGGGTGAAACAAACAAGATTGGGCCCCCTCCTCCTACCCCGGTAGGATTGTGTAACGCCCTGCATTTCCACAAAAATGCAGATATGACAGGAGTTCAACCTGTAATCATTAAAAAGCGTAAATGTAGATAATTCATGAAAAAAATTATAAAAACAAAGAAATCATAAGAGAAAATACCGAGAATGGTGAATCGTGTAGCACGCGAGCCGTGTAGCACGTGAGCCAATGATTAGGTCAAAATTCAGTGGTGTGCCGCTAGAGCATGTGAGGTATCAAATTGAAGGTCTCCAGGAGAGAATTTAGGTGGGACAAACAAAAAATGTTTCGTGCTCATTATCATGACTTAGCGATCGTGAGTCATAATAAAGGCTGGACTCCATAATGATAACCCGTAGTCGTACGGGGTCTCAAATTAAATGTTTTCTATTAGGAAAATAACGCTGGACAAATAAGAAATACATCCTTGTAGTAATAATGACATAGTCACGGTGAATCGTACAAAGATTTAAAATTCCTTGGGATGTTGCTAGTGTGTCTGAAGATCTCGGTGCGGGGATTCGCGTGGAACAAAAAAAATTTCCTGGTTATAATCGTGACACAGTCATGATGAGTGATAGATGTGGTTAACATTCAAAGTGATGTGCGCTAGGGCGTGTGGGGTGTCAAATTGAAGGTCTCAAGAAGGAAAATCACGTGACAAAAATAAAAATTCCTGCTGGTCATGATCATGACATAGTCATGGTGAGTCATCGATTGGGTTAAAAATCAAAGTGATGCCACCGCGAGGTATGGGGTATCAAATTGAAAGTCTTGATGAGGGGAATAACTTGAGACAAAAAGAAATGCCTCCTCGTTATCCCCATGCGATAGTCATGGTAACTCATAAATTATGTTCAAATTCAAAGAAATTCTGGCAGAGTGTGTGGGGTATCAAATTAAACGTTACGATGAATATAATCATGTGGGGCAGATAAAAAGGGCATCCCGTTGATCAGTAAGAGTTCGGAGTAAACTCTACAAATTCATCGGAGATGCTAGAACGGTAGCACAAAAGGAATTGTGGTGTGAAAGGGAAGGGTTTGAGGGAGAAAATTTAAACCGGGCAATGACCGCATCGTAATATCATTATGTGCACTCACTTCATAAGTAAAAATTCGGAGTTGTGTCTTAAGGTCATCGGGGCTGTACAATTATTGGTATCCGTGTCGGGATTCGCGTATAGCTAAAGTGAACACATGCTACTTAGTAATGGCAAGTTCAGTTTGGAAGGACGGCAGTATTGTAATCGCGAAGCTCCGAAGGATGAAAATGGATTTATTTCACTTCTACATTATACCCATCATCAAACACTTCAAGGAACACTTCGTCTTCTTCTGGACTGACCATCATCATCGGTGGTTCCTGGACCGGTGTTCGGAGAAGGCTGTGTCGTAGAATAAACGTCCTACTTCACCAAGTATCCAAGGCCTTTACAATTCAAAAACCCTGATCTAGTGCTTCAGAGGGATCAATCGTGCTTGCGGCATTTGACCAGGCCATTTTTACAACGTGGCTTGGTCGACACCCTCCGGCTCGCAATGTCTGGAAAAAAGCCCGCGTAGCCACCAAAAGAACGCTGGTGTACAGCCACAGGGGCAAGATGGAAATGGAAATCGGGGAAAGTTTTTTTTAATGTCGGGATTGGTCAACGTCCGCAGCCAACCACTGCTCACTGTACCCCGCTTCTATACCTTGTATACGCCTCGAGCTTCGCGATCGCTGCGCCGCCTGCCGCCGCTTCTCCGCGGCGCTTACGGGATGTCCGCAGCGCAGCTGATAGCGGTCCATGCAGTGTTTTAAGTGCGAATGCACTTTATAAGCGACCCCAAACCATCCACCGCCGGCGGTGGCGGCGGCGGCGTCCGCAGTGCTCCTCTATATTTAAAAAAGAAACCGCATCCGGCGCCAGATTTCGATCCGAGGACTTTGCGGCCGCAGCGCGACCAAGCCACGGACGCGACGGTGATATCAGTTTTAGTGACGCGCCTTATATCTTTAACGCATTCAAACTACGTCGTCAGCGGCGTGCGTTGGCGACTCAGCGGCGTTACAGCGGCTTGATAACTGCGTGGTGTACACGTGATACTACAAACCCGATGGAAGAGATGGAAGAGAAGGCGGCGAGGCGGTGGGCTGCGGGGGCCGAGCGCAAGCGCCGCAAGCGGGCCGACAACCGTGCATTCGCACTTTCACATTCTCCCCCTCGGGGAAATGCGGGGGAATTTTTTGGTTCTCTGTCGCTTCTTTTTGCCTTTCCCCTCCCTAAACATCATGTTATTCTGATGTCTGTAAGCAAATAGTACGTTTAGGGCACTTTCAAAAACAGCTGCGTCCTGATTACAGTTAGAGTGCTCGAACGCCGACAAGAGCTAACCGGGGACGTGGTACTGCGCGCTTGTTCGCCGCTCTTACGGGAGTCGGCGACGGCAGCGGCATATCACCACTGTCACCTCCTAATATATCAGGCGCAAGTGACTTCTTTTGACGCCTCGTTTAGACCTGATATTGGCACAGTGAGAGGTAGGTTTCGTTTTGCAGCGCGGACAACGAATTCGGCCTTGTTTTGAATGTATACGTTGTCCAAAAATATCATTCGGGGAGGTGATTACGAAAAAACCTGGCAATAACTTGTGCGTTTTATAAAAATAGAGGCCACGCGAACATGTGAAGTATATGCGAAGTCTATGGGTCGTTAAATATGTGCCCACTCCCGCCTGATAGAACGGACCAAGGGGAGTTAATGAAACCACGGAAAAATCAATGGTCTGCCAAGTCCGCACGCAATGTAATAGCTCGTGCGAGAATGAAAAAAAAAAAACAGTGCAGCTTTGCAAATCCTAGAGACGTTCGTCTTACCTCAAGCAAGGTTGAACTCACTAGACCAACTAGATGCGAAATGTACTGATGTTTTTCAAGACAGGGGGATGAGCAGCAGGGGCGCTTCACTATCGTTGTGTACAAATGCGGCGCGAAATCAAGGAAAGACCGCTTTAGAAAATCACACACAAGCTGCGCGCACACTTTTATTTTGTTTTTTGACTTTAACGAACAGGGGATCACTCGGCGGACACATTTTTTGGAGTAAAGCAAGGAAGTTCACAAGCGATAAAAGGTGTCGTTGGATTGAGTGGGGTCCCCTGATTTCACTTTTGTGCTAAATTCGGCAGGCTCCCTGTTTCATATGACGATGTTTCGAAAAAGCGTTTAGTCACGGCCGCGGATATAGGCGGAGAATACATGTAACCGATGTCTGTTTGGGGAAGCTCACCTCGCGACAAGACGGCCCAGCCGTAAATTCTTGGTGCTGACTCCCGCATGTAATTTTGCATTGTCAATATTACTTATTGCGTGGAATGACCGTGATATTTATGCCACATCGGCTTGTTCAGGGTAGTGATCAATATCCGAGATATGAAGCGTAACTGTCGGGCTCCGCTAGATTATGAAACCACAGGAAACCGATTTACATCGCAGTGTAAAGCCGTAGAATGAGCATCCGAACGAACGCTGCTTACGGAGTTACTGTTAGTAAATTCAAGGCCGCGTAATTACAATCACATCCATGCATCTATGCCGGTTTCGTGACGCCAGCTTGTGACACACACCTGGCGCTTATGCGGACCGAATGTACCACAGTAAGATCGCGGCAGAAGCATTTACACTCTCGTTAATGCACCACATTTGCGAACAGAGTGACTGCTTCACATAAATATGTATTTCCAACGCATACAAACGAAAAATGTCAGTCGCGAACGTGCCGCAAAAGCAACCGCGACAGTGGTGAGCGGGCCGGCAACTCCCGCGACTGCTTTCGAAACGGGCCGCTAGGAAGATTTCAGTGGCGCCCCTACAGGCAGCGCTTGAGGCGTATAGACTAGAATTTTGCCGGGTCCGCCATTTTCTAACGATCGAGGCACCACCTAGCGGGAATTCCTCAAAGACTGCGGGGCGAGCAGAAGGCGTCGCAGTCCCACGCTGTTGCTCCGTGCCGCGCGTGGATATCAGCCGTCCAGGCGGAAGCGAAAATCGGTAAGTGTCATTTATTCGGTACGTCAACAGCGCCACGTACAAGAGGGCTTGAAAGAGAACGTTCAAAGCGTCCGAGAGCTGTCAGATTTCCTCATAAATTCTGTCCCCAACCCGCTAAGGCGGCGGGCCACCCCACAAACGCTTTGTCCTGACGGGGGTTGCCTGTGAGGTTACGTTTAGCCGTTCAAGCAGGACGCCCGACTATTCATCCCCAATTGATGTTTCTTTTCTTAATTGGGGGAAAGTTGCAGTCATTGCCTTTACTTGGAAATGTGACGGAGCTACTCGTGCGGGCGTGATTACGCCATTGTTGGCTGCACCAACAATCAGCGTTAGGGCAAAGGGCTCGTGCAAAAACCGTGTGAAGTGCACCACGACAAAATAAGTGTCTGATTGTGCAGAATCTATTCACTGCACAAATTTCCAGCGCCCCTTGAGTGCCGCCACGAATTGGTCGCCGTGCTGAATCGGAAAGACTTCGAACCAGGCAATTTTTTCCAGAATACGTACGGTCGTACGCTGCTTCCGGAAGCACTGTTTATTCACCCTCATGTTCAACCCCTATCGGACGTTTTTGTTCTCTGGATGTATGTTCTGTTCATCTCACTGACAGGAAGCCGAGAAAAATCATCGGGACACCTATGCTGCAGCTCGAGGATCCGAAAAAGTAGAGCCGAAAGCGAAATAAAAGCGTCGCGGTGGCGGAGAACGCCCGGTCGTGTCAGGAAATAGCTGTTCGCGGTTCCCACGCGCCGCTGAAACGCTGAAGTAGTTCTAAGCAAGCAAAAGGCAGGGAAATCTTGGTGTATCAAATAAGTTGCCCCTGTTTGGCCGCAGGAAATAGTGTTATGCGGCGGCAAATACTTTGCTTTTATGAGCATGTACGTCATTTCATGGCCTTGTTTAACAACCAACTCAGTATGAGGTATGGGAGCGCGTATTAAATGTCAACACGTTCGCGCACCGACAGCAGCAGCAAGCCATGCTTGGAAATTTGCACTATTACGCGCGCGATCGAAGGCATTCGCTGATTGCGCCAACCCACTTACTTCTTAGCGTATACGTAGGAGGCATATCAGCCCAATAGTTCCTAAGCTGTTTCATGGGAACGCAGGTTTCTTGGCGGATGTTGAGTGCTACAATGTGTCGAACGCTTTCAAGATGGTGTGTCAAAAATTAGCGAGTACAATTAGATCTATCGGGCACTGAATAAGACTTTTTACGAAACTGTTCATTATTCAGTGCCATGATTTCCAATGGTTGCATCCGATCCACCTTCCTTAATCGAAACAATATTTTGATACTCCACAGGCCCTATCGGCATCAGTTCGAATTTTAACCCAATCATTGACTATCCATGACTATAGAATTATGATAAAGAGGACGCATTTCTTTATTTATTCCACGCGATTCCCCTCATCGAGACCTTTAACTTGATACCCAACAAGCCCTATTGGCGTCACTCTAAATTTTCGCTCACTCTATGACTCACCACGACTATCTCACAACTATAACCAGAATGCATTTTTTTATTTGTCCCGCGTGATTCCCCTCAACGAGATATTTAATTTGATACCCCACACACCCTAGCAGGATCATTTGGAATTTTAATCAAATCTGACTAACCATGACCGTCCTCATGATTTAAGTAGGACGCAATATTTACGTGCCCCACGTGATTACCCTAATTGAAACCTTGAATTTGACACCCCATTTGCTTTTGCGGCCTTACCTTGAATTTTAACCCAATTTATGACTCACCATGACTATCTCATGATTAGAACAATGAAGCCTTTTTTTATTTGTCCCACGTGATTCCGCTCATCAAGATTCCAAGCTTGATAGGCTGCACGGGGTCACTTCGAATTTTAACCCAATATAAGACTCGCCATGAGTATCTCATGACTATAAGCAGGAAGCATTTTTGTAGTTGTCCTACGTGATTCTCCTCATCGAGACCATTCATTTTATACCCAACACAACCTAGTGGCATCAATTTGAATAATAACCCAAACAATGACTAACCATGACTACGTTATGATATAGCCATACCACATTTTTGTCCCATGTGATTTCCCTTATCGCAACCTTCAATTTGATGCCCCGCACGCCCTAGTGGCATCATTTTGAGTTTTAACCCAATTTACGACCCATTATGACTATGTCAAATGATAATAATCACGAAGCATTTCTGCATTCGTCCCACGTGATTCCCCTCATGGAGACCTGTAATTTCATACGCCACATGTCCTAGCGCTATGAATTCGAATTTTAACCCAATCTATGACTAGTTATGACTAGGTCATCTTATAACCATAACGCATTTTGTCACACGTGATTCACCTCATTTAGACCTTGAATATGATTCCCCACACGTTCTCGTGGTATCATTTTGAATATTAACCCAATCGATGACTTATTATGACTGCCTGATGACTATACACAAGAAGCATTTTTTTATTTACCTCGTGTGATTCCGTCAATGGGGACCTTTAACTCAATATCTTACACGCCTTAGCGACATCTGTTGGAATTTTTACACAATCTATCTCATAATGCGCTTGTTATTCTATCTAAACGAGCGTCGCCCAGTCATTTCAGTTGACCACTCGTTTGAAACAGCAGAGGGGACAGCAGCCGCCCCTTCCGCCCGGTGCTCACCTCTTCCTTTTTGACCCTAGCAAATCAATCCATTAACAGAAGCAGGTGAACAAGTAGCAAGAAAGCGCCGCCGTGTGCATTCCCACCACCCTCTCCCACCTTCTTAGAGGATCCATGAAGAGGAAAATGTGCAATAACCCTTTTTTATCTCCTCCCAGCCGCTAAATCAGACCCCCCCCTACCCCCCACCTCCCAACCAACCAACCATGCGCATCGCGAATGCTACCGTACCCGCAGCTAACCTGAATTTGGAGCCCAAAGCGCCACATGAAACCTAAACGCCAACCATATGTGCCTCGTAGGCTACTCATATGTAGTCAGAACTCAACATGTACTCAGTACTCAAAATGTGCTCAAATCAAAATGTTCTCAACACTCAAAATGTACTCAAACTCAAAATGTGCTACTCAAAATTTACTCAAATTCAAAATATACTCAAAACTCAAAATGTACTCAAACTCACAATGTACTCATACTCAAAATGTGCTCAAACTCAAAATGTACTCAAAACTCGAAATGTATTTGTTGTTGTAAATCAGTGTGGTAAATCAGTGTCGTAAATCAGTGTTGTAAACCATTTTGTTGTCAATCAGTGTCGCGAGATTGCTGCATCTACTCTCTCGCCGTCAGCTTCAACCGGGTCGTTTGTTAACAACACTACCGAAGATGCAGCAAAACGGCTCCTTTGAACACACTTCTGCTGCTGAAATGCTGTTACACGCGTTCTCTTTTATTCGCATTCGGAACGACGTCAGTCGCGCGCATCCGCAGAGCAGGCAGTAGCGGTCCCAGAGATTGGTTTTAGGGGGGGCGAATATTTTTTTTTTTGGGGGGGGGCGATTTTTTTTATTTTTTTTTGTGGGGCGAATAAGAACCGCTCCTCTCCTTGCGCCAGCTCTGCGGAGGAGGTGATAACCATGCCGGCGTGTGAGTGTAGGTTGTGTAACCCGCTTGCGCACAAATCACTTAGCGACATAGTGGTTTTTGACTCCCCGTAGGCGGGGCCACGGCTGACTCGAGCCCGCATTTCTGACGGTCGCAACACGTTTGCGACCTCACACAAGTGGGATTTAACCTCGCGCAAGTGGAATGCTTCGAAAAAAACAAAAAATAAGCTGAGGACCTTTTTTTTGGGGGGGGGGGGCGATCGCCCCCTTCGCACCCCCCCTTCCTTGGGACCGCCACTGAGAGCAGGGAGGACAAGCTAGACCTACCGGAGTTGCCCACTAAAACGCATAAACAGCAAAATGGCAGCGCCCATGAGCCGTCGCAGTGTAAGCAAATGTGACGTGATGCGAACTGACGAATGATCATGGCGGCGGCACGGAACAATAGGACTCTGTACCCTTATCTATAGTGACACCAGCCGAGCGCAAGCGACGCAAGCCCGCCGAGATAGCGAGAATCATTCCATACCCTCCTCCATCACCATTTCTACTAACTTGCAACAGCTTTGCTCGACATCCACTTTCTCAGGGCGGGATGGCGGCCAATTGTGCAGATGTTTTGCGGACTCACTTCGCGAGGCTATGTCGCCTATAAACCTCAGATCGCTCGAGTAATCTCCGTTTACCCGTAACCCTGCGTTTCCCCAGGCAGGCTTCTTGAATCGCCAGACGTGTAGTGCACTGTTTTGGGGAGATGGTATTTCCCTTTCGCATGACCTTCAGATCGGGAATCTTGCTTCTTAAACGATACACTGCCCCTGGACATCCTTGATATATGTATGTCAGGTCGGAGTCTTGTCTATATCTGCTCTATTCCCTGGCCATTTATTGCTTCCAGCAAAGCCGCGGCACCTACTGCATTACATGCTTTTTTATAGTGCATAAAGCCATGTAAAGGGGTCTAGTACACACCGTTTACACCACGGCGTGTCGTTTACAAACTGTTTACAGGCGTGTCGTCATTCGCAATGGCTGGCCTTTTTTTTAACGTGTTTCTCGCCGTGGGCTTCGCTATTGCCTGTGGGCATCGGCGAGCGCCATCGTGGCTTCAAAGGCGAATTTGACAATTTTTTTCGAGTGTTGACACGTGTGGGGATTTCGCGTCCAAGTTGGCCGTGTCTGCCAACCTTTAGAGTTTGCATAGTCACGAAAAATCGTACATAAAGGTTATTTAGGCGGTGTTTTGATTGGCGTCCGTCACAGCTAATTTCTTTTTGCCGTGTTTTCTACAACATATTGTACAATGGCTCTACTTTTTTATTTTTACGTACTCGCTTATAAAACCAAAGCATGAACGCTGCATTATCGCGTAATGTCACACAATCTGCATCTACTGACAACATTGTTTGTTTTCAAAGCTTCCTTTCCAGCGTATGGTAAAATGGTTGGCTGTGGACCCACGATTTTATCAACTGCAAGGTCTGCAAGACGAAATAGCCCTTCATGAGTATGGAAGTTGTTCTCCTTTGGCACTTCTTCGTTGTTCGACCGGCGATGCAAAAGCAGCAGCGTTAAGCGTTGTCAGCTACCGTCAGCTTTGTATACCTGTTGCGCGTTATGAGCTGTTGCCTGTGCGGAGAAAAAGAACGTGAATGGCGCTTTCGCATACCCTCTGCGCTCAGCGCGCGCATTTATTTATTTATTTATTTATTTATTTATTTATTTATTTATTTATTTATTTATTTATTTATTTATTTATTTATTTATTCATTCATTCATTCATTCATTCATTCATTCATTCATTCATTCATTTATTTATTTATTTATTTATTTATTTATTTATTTATTTATTTATTTATTTATTTATTTATTTATTTATTTACCGCTTCCAACATGGGACCACTTCATCGTCGTTAACCCCACGCCACTCCCAGTCGCCGGTCCTACGCTTCGCCATTCTAACAAACACAGACGCACAGCTGAAATGAGCGAGTGGTTTCCACATAGCGCTGTTCATACCGACGCCACTTGGGACCCCACCACGAATACTGCCGGATTAGC
Organism: Haemaphysalis longicornis; assembly: GCF_048455015.1. Lineage (NCBI taxonomy): Eukaryota > Metazoa > Arthropoda > Arachnida > Ixodida > Ixodidae > Haemaphysalis > Haemaphysalis longicornis. The sequence goes on along the minus strand of NW_027526361.1, from coordinate 163,844,378 downwards.
GGCCATTCATTCGACATTTCAAGCCACCTGTCAACAAGAGTACCCAACAGCGCTATCGTCTACCCACCTCCAAATCGAAGCGATATTACTGGCTGTCCGACAACTTCAAATTTCTCACTGGTCTACCAACCAGCCTCATGCAACTATGTTCACAGCCAGCCAGGAGGCATTCCGCGCATTGCGCCGGGTGCCTTATCAGAATTCTATCTGTGCGTCCATCGAGATGCTTGCCCGTAGGCTACATTGTACAGCAGGACTACAAATTCGGGTAGACTGGGTGCCAGGGCACTGCGCTAACTCCTTCAAGGAGGCCGCGCGCATCCTGGCGAGCGATGTTCTTCCACCCGCTCACACCCAGTTTTGCCTCATCACGACCCCAACTTGGACCCCTTTGAAGCCCGTGCCACCTAAGAGCGATGTGCTAGAGCTCGATTCCGCAGTTACATCCCTGCCAATGACTACCCGTTACCTACAGGACTGCCACGTGGCCTTCAGGTTCTCGTGCTAGGGCGGCTCGTGCTAGGGCGGCGCTTACGGAGGACATCCTTTTCAAGTGGCGTTCTTACATACCAAAGAAAGGGCTGCCACCCGTTCTCCCAGGCACTACCGCAAGCAATTCACCTCCGCCGGCCATGACACCACCCACGTGCGTGACATGCTCTTTAGGAGCCACACCGACCATTGACCATCTCCTCTGGAAGTGTTCAGGACTGCACGCGGAGCACACCTTTTGCAAACACAGCAGCGTTACGCGTTTGACGGACTGGCTCTACCCACCCGCAGCCACAGCCAAGCAGGTGTTTGCCTCCTAGTGGGACTTCGCTCTCTCCACTGGCGTCCATCTGAAAATGTAAAGTTTTCCCGAATTGACACCACCCTCCCCACCTGCACCCACATAAGCCGAGTCGCCATTCTGATGTTAATAAAGTTTCATTCATTCATTCATTCATTCATTCATTCATTCATTTGCAATACTTTCAGTGCTAAGAGGCACTACTGAAAGGAGTGGGGGGTACAGAACTATGACAAACAACAAAGGTAGTACATAGGTGGGAGTACATAGTGTTACTACCCACTGTAAGAAATGAGGTTTTGAAGGGCAGTCTTGAATTGGGAATGTTCTGAGATAGCAGCAATGGAGGTGGGAAGGTGGTTCCACTCAACGCTGGTACTTGGAATGAAAGAATCATTATAAAGGTTAGTCCGACAAGAAGGAGCACCAACTTTGTTTGCATGGTCTGTGCGGGATGAAATATATGTAGATGGAAGCATCAGCGGTTCATGCAGGGGAATGATGTGGGAAAATATGTGGGCAGGACAAGAAACGATTTCATTGAGGTGACACTGGCATTACGGCTATAGTTCGATAAAATGAAACGTGTCGCACGATTCTGGATGGCTTCAATAGGTTGGGCCAGCGTGATTTTTCCGGGGTTTCAGATAGCGCAGGCGTACTTTAATTTTGGACGAACGAGTGACTTATAACGAGTTCATTTAACATCCGACGGCACGAAGTAGAAGTTCCGGCGCAAATATCCAAGCATGCGGTTGGCATTGTTAGTTATGTATTCTACATGCATATTCCGAGTTAGATCTTTTGTGATATGAAGCCCGAGATATCTGTAAGAGTCAACGGGAGAAAGGGGAATATGATTCAAATGATACGCATGCTGGTTGTTATTTTTGCATTTAGTGATATTTAATTTCATAAGCGATTTTTGGCACCAACTAGAAACAGTGTGCAGATCATCCTGGAGTTCATGCAAATAATTGGGGCAGTTAATTTAGTGGTATAAAACACAATCATCGGCAAAAAGTTTAATGGATAAGTGAGTGACGCAGCTGGGAAGGTCAATAACGTAAACGAGAAAGAGAAGTAGCCCCAGGATTGACCCTTGCAGCACACCGGAAGAGACAGGAGATGATGCGGATGAAAAACCATTATCAATGACGTATTGCGTGGGGTTAGAAAGGAAACTTTTGACCCAAAAAATTATGTTGTCATCTATGTTTAGCTTGCTGAGTCGAGGAAAACACAGTCACAATTCTTGACTACATTAAGGAACAGATCGTTAGTGAAATAAAGCAACTGCGTTTCACACGATAGATATTATCTGATGCCATGTTGGCAATTACTGAAAAATGAATTAGATTTTACAGATCGTTAGTGAAAGAAAGCAACTGCGTTCCAAACGATAGATATTTTCTGAAGCCATGTTGGCAATTACTGAAAAATTATTTAGATTCTAAGTACCCAATAAGATGGGAACACAAAATATTCTCAAGCATTTTACAGGGAATACTCGTTAAATATATAGAACGGTACTTGCCACGAAAATGTGAATTACCAGAATTGTGAACCGGAACCACTTTCCCTTTTATTCAATCAGCAGGAAGTGTACTTTGCTGTAAAGATGGCGCAAAAAGTTTAGACAGAATGATGGTCGAGCACACTTCTGCACATTTGAGCATTTTTGAATTAATCGAGTCGGGGCCAGAAGAAGAAATTTTTAGATCAATGCTTATTTTGCTAACACAAGGCGAGTCAATATTTATTGAATCCAGGCGCTCAAAAGTTTCGCTGCGTACAAGAGGAAGACAAGCGGGAGCATCAACGTTGAAACCTTCAGAAAACGCGTTATTAAGGACAGTGCAGCATTAATCAACTGGAACCGCGATATCAATATTTAAAGTGAACTGAATCAAACTTGTTTCAGTACCACCTACTATGTTGCAAAATTTTCGAGGCTTAGTTTGCAAAAGCATAGGTAGTCTGTTGTCAAAGAAATTTTGGTTTTCATTGCGCACTGCCTTGGTGTATTCTACGTTAGTTCGCCGATATTCCAACCAACGGGCTGTATTTTTCGAACGTTTTGCTTTACGAAACAAAGGCTTCTTTTTGTTGCGTAAACGGCCTAAATGGTTAGAAAACTATGGAGAACGTGGGTTTGCGCAAATTTTTTTTATTAGGTACGTGTTTATCGATCAATGATAATACTTTATTTCTGTAAAGGGACCAATTCTCTCTGACCGAGCGTTCTTCAAAGTTTTCAGAAAATTACTCCCATTCGGTCGTGATTAATTCAATGTTCGCTGTAGAGTAATCATGAAATATTTTAACCGTTTTCTTAGACGGCCCCTGAGCCTTAAGCGTGAAGTGAAGTACTAAATGGTCGCTTATTTTACTAAGGTGCGTAAGAGGAGAGATCAAGTCGGGAGTAGTGGTGAGAATTAAATCTACAGTGTTGGAAATACTGGCAGCAATACGAGTGGGTTCGTGGACGATCTGTGCGAGATTAAAGTCGTGGCATAGGTTATTAAAGTTTAAACATTCCGAGGAGGCATGTTTAGGCGTGACCAAGTCACTGTTCCACACAATAACTGGGAAGTTGAAGTCACCCAATAAAAACAGCGGAGCGTTGGAATATCGAATAATTAATTGGTGAAGGGCATTCTGTAGATCACTGCAAAAGGAAAGTCAGGTTAAAGGTGGTCTATAACAAGCGCAAAAAATGAAGTCCTGATTAAAACTAGTCACGCGGAGGCAGACAAGTTTTAATGCTGTACAGATAAGGACGGTAGAAGAAACTAGGGTGTCACTGACAGCAATTAGTGCACCACCACCAGACCAAACATCACGGTCAAAACGATAAAATGGGTACATTTTTTCTCATTCCAGTATTTCACTGTTCTTAATATTTGCCGAAAGCCAAGTTTCCGTGAGAGCTACGATATCGGCGTTACAGGAATCAACAACAGAGGAGAGTTCAGTTCGTTCGCTGATTACACTTCTTATGCTAGTGAAAAGTATTGAAACGCTTTGCGACTGAACCATGAACCATGAACCATGATTATCCGAACCTGCGGAGGAGTAGCCAGATTGCGCATGCGTGTCCCGGGGTGAATCAATTTCAAAGATAGTGTCCGTAGCCGAGCAGTAAACATAGGTTTTTTCTCTTTGAACAGAACAAGTTTGTTAAAACGCAACCAGAAAGCTTGACCGCTCGCTTTGCCAAATTCCATCAGTGTTTGCCGGGTAAGCCGTGTGGATCTACGAAAGTCTTCACTGAGCGGCATACAGGTTCCTTTTAACATCAGTTACTGCCACAATATTTTGTCTGTTGTCTTGAAGCATGCGAATTTGACGATGATGGGGTGGTTTATGTTTGGCGCAAAGATCCCTAGCCTATGACCTCTAGCGATCGTGCTTTCCGAGATTTGCATGTTAAAGCTGCTTCGAAAGAAGGTCGCGGACTAGTAATTCCCATTGCTGCCACGTTTCAGACGCATCATCGCTGATTCCGTAAAATATCAGGGGATCGCGTGGTGAGCGGTGTTCGAGTTCATCGATTTGGGATTGCAGTACAGCGCTTTCGCTTCGTACTGCATCAGCGACTAAACGAGAGAGCTCAGCTGGGGGTGGCACGCCTTCCAGGGAATCATTCACAGATTCCATTGCTGCCAACCGCGTGGACACGTCTGATACCGTTCGCGCTAGCATTTCGTGATTTGGTTTAAGCTCAGCGAAAGCGTTAATTACTTCACTGTGGCCACCATCGAGCTTAGCAGACATTGCAGCAATAGCAGCAAGCACACCGAAATTGAAGCCTGTCCAAATTCAGTTATGAACTTTTGTTAGCACATGCGAATTTTTAAAGCGAAGCTTTGAACCTCTATCCCCCAATGGTTCTTTCGCGACCGTTGGCGTCAAGATAAAACTCCTGCGAAGAAATAAAAGAAAGTAGTTGCGCAGCGAGGACTTGAACCTGGAACGAATAGAGAAACAAAGCGAAAGCCCGTTGTCTTACCGATTGACCTACGAGCCCACGCGGGGACGGAGGAGACAGACTGTACACTCACCGAGCCCATCTGCGGGTTTACCCACTGCGTTCTCGCTGAATGCCACGTGATAGCGTCACGCGACCCCTCGCGCCGCTGTGCGATCCCCCCATGCGCGTGTACCCGCCGTATGTGCTCCTTGCGCATGCGCCAGGAATTATAAAAAATAAACGCACCAATGCATGGCATCTCACTCCTCTTCCGTCTCTGTCGCCGATCTCATGCCGATCTCTGCCGACGGCGGCAGAGAAAGAGGAGAAAAGAGGTCGTCTAACAACGGGTTTCAGCTTGCTATATTTTACAAAAAAAATAGATTCCACTTATGTGTTTTACCAATACAACTCAACCAACCACCATTCATGGATCATGCAATTATTTAACCTTAGCTCTTTGAAGTAAAAAAGGGTGTGGTTACGTGCATTTCACTTGCCTCTGGTCTCACTGTTTGTAGTCACGTGTGTGAATTCAAGTGACCTCGTATGGGTAATTTTGCAGGTGTCGTTTACACTTTCGCTTTCCAACCACCTTGACAGGGTGGATTGGAGCGCTTTTTTTCTGTAGAGAGGACACTTACGGCAGTTCACGTGAGCAGTTCTCGCATTTTTTTCTTATGCATTACCGAATTGGTTTGGCAGAATATGTGGCCTGACAATTTTCGGTTGTCGTTGCTTGTTATTTTTTTATCTATTCGTGCAGTAATTTTTGTCAGTTTTTGTGCAGTAGGTTTTAATTGTTCTTAGCCTAATGAGTCAACGGCGATAACTATGCATGCTCCCAATCGAAACCCGATATACGGTTTAGTTACTGAGCGTTGAAGTGACGACCTTCACTCTCGTGGCAGTCTTTCAATTGTGGCGCAGCGTCAAACTACGCGAAAACTGTATCGTTCGGATAATCTGTGTGGGGGTTGGCTATACTGGCACACCGAATGCCTCACTCAAGAGTTCACAGACACTGCTGTCCTCAAGAGTGGCTTCGCAAGGTGCCTGGAGCTCACAGATGACGCGAACTGGGCAATGTTCCCAGTCACCGTTGTATTCTGGGAATGCAAACATTTTTTTTATTTCACTGCTCTTCCACACTTTATCTGATCTACCTGTCGTAATAAACGCGAGACGCAAGGCCTATGGATGAGATTCAAACTGCTGGGAGCGAATGATCGAGTCGCGCTAGTGGTGGCAGCGCGCCCGGGGCTTCATATGTTTCCGTACATTGAAGCGTTTCCGCGAACGTTCTGTTCCATTTCGTAAAGACTAATGGAGGCTCCAATTGCGACGGCAATATTAAACTAAGGCTTCTCTTCACACTTAACACATTTTGCTAACGACGCTGTTTTTAACGGACAATGGCAGTCTACGGCGGAAACAGAAACTGACAAAAGCTAGAATTGGAGAGGGCGGCGCTGGATCCACCTGGTTTAGGCGACCTTTACTGCTCGCTGTTGGTGATACGGATGACCTTGATGTGATCTAGTGCATATAGTATCCTTTCCTAAACAAATCCTTCGCAGTAGGCTGTTGTTAATCTGGGCTGTTGCCTATGCGGTTAACTCTTACGAAGGTAAACTGCTTGTATGCAACCTTGAGTAGGGTGATGTGTCGGTAATTATTAAGGTCCTTGCTATCTCCCTTCTCGGGAATCAAAGTTTTTTGCCATTTTTCCAGGCTACTGACACATTTATATAAATTATATTCACTAAGCATTTCGAAAATAGGGTAGCAAGCATTTCCAGTACAATACATCTTTAAACGATCAACGGTTATGCCGTCATCAGCTGAACCTTTTCCTGTTTTCATGCCCTCGACTGCCTTTCTGCCTGCTTATTAGTTACTAGTGGACCATCGCAAGATAAGTTTGCACGATCAGTACTCTCCCCTGGCCTAACGTCGCTGGTGTATACACTGATGTAGAATCATTCCGCTACTTGTATTATCCTGTCCATGCTTTGGGTAATGTTGCTGTGCTCGTCTGTGAATGGTTATAATCTGTCTTTGCCATACTGTATTTGCCGTTATAGCACAGCTAGCTCCTTCTTACTTGTTTTTAAGCTTCCTCATCTTTCCACCGCTTCCTTGATCACTGCTATGTTGTGGGCAAGGGTTTCATTTATTTTGTTTCTGCTAATTTTGACAGCTCCGCTAATTCGATTTAATTCAGCACACTCGACATTGTCATGTTCTTGCGTTTCGCAATTAGTCCCTTCGTTTTCTAGGTTATTTTGCCAGTTTACCTCCTACATAGGGCTCCTCCAACAGCTGCTTCTGGCCATTGTTTGGTTGTTATTAGCATGTCCCACACTGTCCCCGTACTCACCGGTTGAAAGCGCCAATTTGTTCTGAAGGGTTGTTTTAAACTCCCACATCCAGGCTGTGACTACATATTTGGTTGCCAACTTTTAGGTGGTTTCCATGTTTCCCTTTTCATATTCAGCCTTAATTTGCCCCTAAGCATCCCATAATCGCTGCTCGGAATCTTGCCTAGCACCTGCACAATACCTAGGTTGTCAATTTCATTTTAGGGCGCAGCCCTTTGCCGCCCGTTCGTTGACTGAGGAGCGTCGCCGTCGGTGTCATCGAGCGAACGATGGGAAGACCTAAGAGTGAAAGAAGCAGAAGAGACTGTCGGGAAATTGTGAGGGGAGGGCGGTTCGCCGTGGGGGCGCAAGACGCTTCTCCGAATTTTTGCGAGGGGAGGGGGCAATATACTGTGCCCGCACGAGAGGCTCGACTGCACGACGTTTGGCGAAAATGCGAAGGGGGCGTGCGCATGACGATGATGTGCATTCGCTTCGTAAGACGTCGTTTGCGTTCCCTACCTGAGACGCACTTCGCACCGCCGACGCAGAGGTTCACCATAGCTGCCGTCGAGACAACCCAGAGGGAGTACCTGCCTCAGAGCACTGCAGCCATCAGGAGTGAGTGCTCTACTGCAATTGAGGCAACCGGTCGTGCGCTTTGTCAGTTGCTGCAGCTAAACGAGCTGCCAGAGCAGAGGCTCAGCACTGCCGATGCCAGAACCCCGAGTGAGTGCTGAACAACGAGCGAGGAAACCGTTGCATGTGCGTCGTCAGCCACTGCAAAAACGGGTTTTCTGTACCCATACAAATATGTCCGCCTGAAAGGCTTTCCCTGTACACATCTTGCATAGTCAAAGAGCTGCGCCAAAATATTGAATTAGCGAGTATAGTAATCGCCAGCCATTTTTTTTTGTTACACTTTTCATGTCTGTTTCCGATTATTTCGTTTGCCGAATAATTTGTTCATAAACCTCAGGGTATTTCTCTCTGTGAATCCCACCAGTTTATATCCTTCACTGTTGGGGACTGCCTATTGCAAAGTTCCCCTCTGACCTTTCTCCAATTTGCTTCTCCCCCAGTTTTGCGGTAAAGTCATTTACAATGGGGAACTATGCCGTTCCCTTCTTCATTGTTGACTCGACGTTCTCGTAAGAACTGTCTACGGCTACATCATAGTAGCTATCTGTTAAGGCGTAGGCTTGTACTACCCTGTATCTCTTCTTTAGCTTTATCACAAGGACTGCCACTCCTCTTTTAATTCTGAGGAATTCCTCCACGTTCTGTGCTATCTCCCATGTGGACCATGAATCCCACCCCGTACTCCATCTTTTCTTGAGGCCCTCGGTAACACAGATTATGCCCTCTTCTCAACACCATGAATCGTTCTCCTGTTCTTATAGTTTTACTTACCCCTATAATATTCCACTTATTTTCCTTGAGCTACTTTACCAGTGCAGCTAAGCTTTTCACGCTTGCCGGAGTTCTCGCGTTAAACGAGGACAGGTTCAAAAAAAGGAACGAAAGGAGCATTAAAAGGGCCTATCTTCCGTATCGTCCGGAAGATATGACCTTCCGGAAGATATTCCTTGCAGTTTTTCGATCTTAATGTCAGGTTTTTAAGGAGTCACGCCTGCTGCATGTGCTCTCCCCGGCCACGAAATAAACCTTTGCCGTACGATTCGGCAAACTATGCTTATTAAGAGGGGCATAGCATTATCCTGCCCAGAGTCTGCTCTGCGAATGTCGTGCACAAACACAGAAAAGGAGGCCTTTATAAAACAAGTGGAAAGACTATTGTCTGCAGGATTCTGTAAATCGCTCGTGATGGCGGCAGCGGAAGCTGTACTTCGGGAATTGAAGGGTGACACCAAAAGAAAAAATTGGGACCATCTCCCCGCGAGGGGGACTCGAGTAAATGCGTCGCATAGGGGGTGGGTGTATTGCGTTAACGTTTAGTGTTTGGGGAGTTGGTGGTAGTGAATGCGTTGTATCAGCAGCTTCTTGACGTAGTTTGAATGAGTCAAGGATATAAGGCGCGTTCGTAGCCTCCCATTCTGTGTCGGCTTTGTGGCGCAGTGGGTAGAGCACCATGTACATTGCGTTACGCCTGCAGGGTCGAGGGATCGAAACCAGGCGCCGGATAGTATTTTATTTTATATAGTGCAGGGGGACGGGTGCGGACTACGACTAAGGAAGTCAACGCGGGTGACATCGTGAGTTACTGAAATGCTCTGCATTTAAAAAATAAGACACCCCTCCGACTGACGATGACCATGCATGGTTTAACGCGAAGCTTTCTCGTGACAGATCTTCGTCGTCTTTACGCGGTTGGGAGCAAGATTTCTCTGATTTTTGCACGTCCGTCCACCTCGCTACAAATCCAATTTGCTTCCACCACGTCGAAATGGAGTACAGTAAAAGCTCGTTAATTCGGATTTCTAAGGACCGGAAAAAATGCCCGAATTAACCGAATGTCGGTATTATCGAATGGTCGAAATAAACACAATAAGTGCAAGTTTTTTTTCTACATACCTTTATTTTACGAAGTAATCGCGTATGCTTGTCTGCTTTCGAGCAGAAATTCGCGCGGACACAATTTCTCTGAGCCCTTCAAGGTTTTTTTCTCTTTTTTTGCGATAGTATGCCCTTTGGCATAAAGTCTTAGAGGTACAAGTTGGCACCCGTTTCCCGGAGGAAATCCAGAAGACAGCGGTGGTGGGGCCCCCACAGCCATCGGTGCAGATCAGGAGGTCTCCCAGGATGCAGGCCTGTGCCGCGAAGGTGTCTGGATCTCGCTGCAGTAAGGGAAGGGCACGTCCATAGTAGGTGCTCAGCAGCTCGCATGCTATCTTCAGTGTCAAAACAAAATTCTTCGAGGAGCCGCCGCTGTAGCCCGGCCGTGCGTCGGCAGAAAGAATACGGAGAGGAGCGTCTTTCGAAGGGTGTGACAGCGGAACCTAGCTATCTTGATGTGCTAGCTCGGGGCTACACCACAGCGCGACACAAGTGCCCACACCGAACAATTCGGCATGTAAGCTTAGTGATTCCCATTTATGCCGATTAAATCTAGTTAGTTTATTAAGTTTGAGAATTTCGAGAAAGCTAAGGGAACTTCTATAAGCGCTATTTATCAGAACCAGTTGTTCTGTTCGCCTTTTGTAATACCTCTTAAAACACAAACGAATTGGTATTCCCCAATTTAGAAAACGGAGATCCATTCGTGGCAAGCAGTGTGCAAAAGATAGCGTTTCTCTAGCGGCCAGAGGTCTGTATGTGGTCTCTACATTTTGTTTTCCCATCCTGCTTACCAATAGTTAACGTATCTCTATCCTTAGTGTAGTTCCGTCGGGTCCGGGTTACCCATGAGGTGCTGTCGAGCAAGTTAATCAAGCCATGCGAAGGAAGCGCGCAACGGTCGCGAAGCTGCGCCAAAACAAGCTGAAAACAACCGTTGCTAAAGCAGACGACAAAGCCGTACGGGGGTCGTGCTCTCCGTCTAGCAGGCACCTCTGTGCGGTGAAGGCTTGGTAAATTCGCTGTGTGCTCGTGAGTGAAACACCCTGCCACATAAATTTTCACTCGAATGGTCACAATACTCTGTGACAGTACCATTTTATATAAGTAATTACGATAACCGGCTCCATACGGGTACACTATAAATATTTTAACGCTTAGCAAGCGTGAGTGCCGGCGATTTTTTGCACGCTTGTTCCGAGCGTGATGTGCTTTCACGCTGAAAAATCACGCTTCCTAAGCGTGACTCGCAGGATGTGTAACGCGCGTGAGTAAAATGAGTTTTCGCACGCTTGTTTTAGGCGTGGTGAACTTACAGGCTCAGCGCTCACGCTTGCAATCCGTGACTGGCGACCTTCTTATCGCTTAGTGAAGGGGAAAAGAGGCTTTGTACTTACCCGATGCGGCATTCTCCAGCTGTGTATAATACCCCTCTCTAACCACGAGAAATCGTTTAAATAAAAGCTGAAAGAAGATAATAGTTGCTGTGCCGTATTTATGGTCTGTGTAGCTTGGAGCACCCACCAAACCAATAAATTCGGCAAAGCAAACGTTGTCTCCTTTTAGCTTTCCTTTTAAAAGTTTTCTGATTGTCAGAGAGGCTATTATACACAGCTGAATAATGCCGCATCGGGTAAGTACAAATACTCTTTTCACCTTTACTAAGCGATAAGAAGGTCGCCAGTCACGAATCGACAAGACTCGCATTGCGATTGCGGCGTTAATTCTTTGTTATATACGGCTCCAATCTCAGTAAAGTAAGCCTAATAAGGGGATTTAACATTGCCTCTGGGTTTCGGTTCTGATAAAGACTAAGCGCTGTTGAAGGCAGTGGAAGATAAACGTTCATAAACCATCTTGACAAATGTAACAAATAAGCTAATCGCATACAGTTAAGCTTGTGATGTGCATTCTTTCAGCTCCATTATCTAAACATAGGTGAAGAAAATTAAGTGAGAAAATCTGTCAGGATTGCTGCGAAGGTCGAGATTTTGAATAAAAGCTGAATAAACTTCTTTATTCACAATAACTTACAAGAATGCTTCCATACAGAAAAATCCCAGAAATAGAGAAACTATAAAATAGTCTAAAGATGAACTCTTCATGCCGCTTTAAAGCAGCGCGTGAGCGTTGCTATGACCTTAACTCAGACGAAGTGTAATTACATCAGCAAATCATGTACCATTTTGAGCGCCCATGGAATTTCGTCGATGCCATCATGTCTAATTGCTACCTGAAGGAATCCTTGCAACTGCCCAAAAGCAGATGGATACGTAACGTCCTCTATGTAATACACACGCAAACACAGCACCAAAGCTTTTTCCAGTGACGTGTCCAGTTTCAACTTCACGATTTCTCTGGGTTCTGCAGCGTACCAGCTGTTTGTGGCCGCCTCATACAGTGCACCAGCAAACGATGTCCACGGGTGAAACCTGGAAAAGATAAGAATCTGCTTCAATATAATTGTTATACACGGGGTCCAATTTACCATGCACCAATATTTTTAAAAGCAGCAACGGCGTAACTCGAAGAAAGCTTAGTGCGTAATGTTTCCAGCACAATGGAGTTGCGGCCCGCCCGCGTCGTAAACCAGCGGTTTCGAATACCTGCTTTGCCTGTCACACGCCCAAAGGTGATGGCATACATGGAAGGAGTTCGTGGGGTGCATGTGGTAGAAGGCACAAACATGGTCGCGATTTGTTCTTTCTTTCTCTTGTTTATTGCATTCCGGCTAACTCAGAAGGAGCCTGTTCGAGGGCAATGGTCTATGATGCGGGCGGCTAAAGCGCAGTCACGTATTATTTTTCATATTTCGCGGGCTTTGCTTATCAGTCAGAATAAATGAGCACGCAATAAGCACGTCGGTTAAAATACCGCAGTCAGATATTTCTCGTGGCTACCTACAAGTGCCTCATTGACACATTAATGATTCGGACAGTACTTCTCAAGGTTTACAAATAATTACAATTATCCAATTAAAGATCATTACCAAAAAATACTGGCCGCTACTCCACTGTACTGGAAGCATTACGCACTAGGTTTTCTTCGCGTTACGCAGTTGCACTTTTTAAATATATTGGTGCATGATAGCTGGAACACCCTGTAGACTGATGCTTTCGAACTGTCATACAACACCCAAACTGCTGCCGCGATGTGCAGCATAAATGCGCACATCTCTGTAGATTGGGACAAGATTTTCAACGCTTCGTCCACGTCGACTGTGTGAATTGGGCTATACAATATATTTCGTTTTCTAGCTGCTCTGCGGGGCACGGATATAGCAGGCGGCTCCTTCACCGGAGGTGTCACGTCTCCTCGCCGGAGAACGGCCACCGACGAGAACCGCGATCGCGGCCGCGAAATTCACCTCCAGTGAGCCAAAGATGCCTAGCGCCAGGCGCCGACACCTGCGCAAACCGCAAGGCGAAAGAGAGCAACGACTCACAGCCACGACAACAAGAAACGAATTCCTTCCTTCTTTATGGTCATATTTCCAGGTCGACCACGTGACCAGTATCAAACAGAAGATTTAAAGAGAACTAGGCCTGGCACTAATGCGACGTTCCGAGTTCAATAGGAAGACCTACGCAATACACTAAAAACGTCGTTATTCGGAAAATAGTTCTAAAATACATAATGAGCAAAGATGTCAGTAAATAATTTGCTTACCTGAATGTTCCAAGTGACCGTCGATGACAGCTGATGGCCCACTGTAACAGCGCCACCCGCAAAGATAAGTGGAGCTCGCAGTGTCACCAGAAAATTCCCGGCAGTCGATGCTCGGTGTTCTCGCACCTACCGCGAGGCAGACCACACGGGCCAGTCGATGTCAAGTTACTCATGACGTTGTTCCTTCTTCGCCACTCTTTACCGCAAGAAAGCGAGCACTCCGCAAAGCACACACTTGAGCGCGTGCGACACTCAGCCATATACTCTGGAACTGCAGGACACAGCCTGCTGAGGCTGCGCAAGGAACTATGCCCTCTGATATCACAGAAGCCATGAACGCTAAAGACTGCAGTGCACAAATCCAGGCCGTCCAGCAGGCGAAGGCTGCCCTGGCACGCCAGCGGCCCGAAAACGCAACCCCACCTGGGAAGCGTGAGTAGGCCCGGGCACCAGGCAGGTCTCCGCGACGTAGCGGCCACGTCCTAGCTGCCGGTGATTTTAATAAAGTTGTTCCTCCTCCTCCTTGAATGGCAGGCAGCCACGACGCACGAAGCGCCTGCTTCGGCCGATGCTTCCAATGGCTCTAACTCCGTTTTCCCACCAAAATCACTGAAGCGAGCGCCACCTTTCAATGCCTTCTCGTTAAAAAAAAGAAAAGAAGAAACAGAGGAAGCGTGAGTCACACCCGAATGCAGCAACCCGTTTCACGGCACCATTGGCGATATGTATCCTGGTATGTATGTGCGTGATGAGCAGAGGCGCGATCGCCGGCTCGGGGTTTTCTTAAGCGTGATTTTTCCGGTTCAAACGCATACAATTCTGCATCACGCGTAAAGGAAAGCGAATGTGGGTTTTCTCGACCCGCGTCACGCTTAGAAAATAGAGAACAATGCGTATTTTGAGTCACATGCTGGTCAAAAAGGAAGTTTGCGACACCAAGCAGCGTGTTTCACGCTTACTACGCGTGACCAATTTTAGAGTGTAGCGTGACCAACATAGGCGCGACCGCCGCCACAACACGAAGGGGCACAACGGTGAGCGCTTCATCGCCCCCCAACTGCTGCTGAGTTTTGGGCGCATAATTCGTTCTCGTATTTTGGCCCTTCACTCTTTCCTCTTCAATCGCGCGGCAGTAGTTGGCAAAGCTAAGCTTCGTGTGCCAGGGTTCCATCCAGCTGTTGCTGGATGCAGAAAGCGGGGCACCCAATCAGGATGGGCCTTCTCTTTAGCTGCCCCTTGATTTTGTCAGTCCGAGCGGGCAATTTCAGGATTCCGGCGGCACACTTGCGAATAGGTGGCTCTACCCGTACGGCATACATGTGAGAAGTGAACAAGAAGATGCATTTCCTTTTTTCTCGTTTCCCCTCGATAATCACCTGCGACAAGGAGCGTCCGCATTAGTAGTACCTTCTTTTTTTTCCACCCAGGAACCGCCACCCCGAAATGCATCTTAAATGACACAGAACGCGCTCGATGGGAACATTACGCGCTTAATGGCAACCCACTTCCCGCCCTTGAGCACGTTATACGGGAGAGCTAAGAAACGTGGAAGCAGCGTCTGTCGCCAGAACAAAAGCCCCGAATCAAAGTTAGGGACGATTGCGATCGCGGCGGTGCACATGACGCAGCCGGTGCACTCATCGCTTGCTCGATGATTACCATTCTTCTTACCCTCCCCCTCACGGCGAAAAAGAGAAAAGGAAAGCGAAAATCGGCGGGCATGGAGCAATTACGCGACATTTCTTGCCTTGACAAGCTCGCTGTGCGGCCATAACAGTGCTGTGTCCGTAGCTGTACAGCGCGTCATTTGCCTCCGCACAGAACGCGTGCAGATGGTACTTGCTTCGCCCTGGCGCATCATAAGTGTACGCTAGCGAAAACGAAAACCAAAAAGTGGTGAGCACCCGCTATTTATTCTGATACGTTTCCCTGCGACTAGCGTGTACTTTCACTTGTTTCATGGGCTCTGGCTCATCGGGTGTGGGCAGCCGTTTCACTATTCGCTTGGCAAAAGCTGACAAGTGAAGCTTTTTTAGGAGAGGATGGACATTGTCGTCTCTGATCTTTCTACTTTTCAATACCACTTGTGGGGCAGAAACCTGTTTTCCCAGCTTCTAGGTTTGGGGCCAAAAATTCAAGCCCCTCACGAGCAGCCCCTTCTCCAGTTGTGCTGGGATCCCGTTTTCTGTTATAAATCCAGCGATTGGATATATGCGTGCTGCAGCTTTTCTACCGCTGAGCATGACGTATTGCACTCGTAGCTCGAAGTGACCATCTTTCCTCGACAACGCACCATCGTAATCGTCACGGAATACCCGATGAGCGGGCTCTTCGTTCCCGCCAGGATCATGCGCGGAATGCATGGCACGTTTTACCGACTCAACCGCAGCTACATCGGGACACTCGCGTGTCCTCCGCTCGTTAAATTTGGCCAGGGTAGCAGTAATCGGAAGCGTGCCTGCGTTCCCGTGCCTGCCGATGCCCCTGGCGACCACCACACTGTGCGTTCTCTATGGTTTCTCCAAAAAAGTGAACACCATTCGTGTTTTCTCCTTTGAGGACTGAATTTCATTTAGGTCTATCATCTGGCCCGCTCGAGATTGTTGAGCTCTAGCCGACACGTTTTCGTCGAGTGTTTCAGTTGCTCACTACCGGTTGTGATGAGCTCCAGGGAGAAAACAGGCGCAGAAAAGAAAACAGTGGAAGGAGAGGAGGCCAATCACCCGCTAATGGGTATGCGCCTCGAGGAAAGAAAAGAGCCTGGAAGCAGAGGAAAGGGAGCGCGAACGCGACCGGGCTCTTGGGCGGACGAGCGTTCGGGGTGCGCCTGCATCAGCTGCGAATACACCCATCGACGGCACCCGTGCGACCGCGCCGGGACATCACCAGGTACCTCTTGGTCACCAGCCGGATCCGTTACTGCACCGGGCAATAGCGCCGGGATCCCTCTCCTGCCGTTTTCGCTGCGCCTGGCAGCTTGGCCTTCCGTTCCGGTCAGCGTGGGACCATCGAGCCACTCGCGACCGAGTCACAACGGACTGCACGAGTGAGACTGTTCTGATTTTCATTACGCTTGTGCGCCTTCCCCCGAATCGCCAAGAAACTGCGACAGGAAGGGCTCCGTTACGCTTTCCTCACCGTGTTTCAGTCTTTTATTTTTCTATTTTGTTTTTTTTTCCGTCCCGTTCTGCGCATCCCAGCTTTCCCGCTCTGTGCAATATATTGCATCTACGCTTCACCTTCGTGTTTTCGCCTCTGTCGTCATTGATCTTGCGTACACGTCTCGTGGTTCCCACCACCGAACCCTGAGATCATCATGTATTGCCCTTGTATTGCCCTTCATGCTCCCATCCGCGCGGTCTCGTATGCTTTGTCGTTGTGTTGCTGAGCACGAGGTTACAGGTTCGATTTACGGGGGCTGTTCTCCTGCTGCAAGAAGGCCACCGAGGAGCTCGGGCGCTGCTTGCAAGCGATGAGCTCGTATAAACATCCTAGGGCGAAGGACTTTAGCGGCAATCACTGAGCTCGAACTCCAGGTGCCTGACGCAGGGCATACCTCTGCTCCAGCCTCTGAGCTTCCTTTTCTGATTTCATGCTTTTAAAGCGACAGCGTTCTTAGTGGGACCGATTGTGTACTCGAAAAAAATCTAAAGCATGTCCCTATAGAGCTCTGATACCATCTCTGTACACACGGCACGTGCGCGAGACCGGGATTACATTGAGTCAAAATGGTTACTCAAAAATCGTGAAAAAGGAATGGTTCTAGGTAAGAAAATACACATCAGTCATGAAGAGGGGGTGTACCTTTATTGCATAAACCAGGTATCGGTACAGATTTCGATCGCTCGTGGAAGCGTTTACTTAGTGCGTGAAGAAGAAGAAGAAATAACTTTATTTTCACAAGGATCCCCTAGTCCGGAGCTCCCGGGATAGCCTACAGGGCCTTCTCTGCGCGTTCAAAAACTGTCCTTTTTCACTATCGCGCTACAGTCGGCCAGCCTCCTTTCCCTAGATGTGGGGGTAGGAGTTCTGTGTACACGTCAAGAGAGTGAGATAGATGCTAGGGTAGTCCCCGCAGTTAGGACACTTGGGGGTACCCGGTAATCGTCGGAATCGGTGTGTTAGGTGTACAGTAGGTAGCGTGTTTGTCTGAATTTGCCTTAGGTCGTTCTTCCTGCACGATTTCGGTCTCACGATCGAGCGCACGCACTTTTGGCGAAGGTTGGCCGCACTTTTAACTTTCGCGCTTGTCTCAACTTAGGAAGGGGTTGTAAATTCTTTCCCATTTTTCTTTTCCCCCCTCTCCCTCGCACAGTACAGCAAAGCAGGCTTAGAGGTTAGCATTCCTGCCGTCTCGTACTTCCTTCTTTCCGTCTCCCAAGCTGCAAAGCCACCGGCAGTTCCTGTTTTTTTCCCGCCACCGAACTTGTAAGAGCGATTTGCAGTCCGCCGGATGCCGAGAGCCACGTGGGGCCATATAAGTCATCCCGCTTTAATAACTGCGCCAGGTATCAAGATGACGAGCGCACGCACGGAGAATAGCATTTGCCTAATGGTGGCGGAGAGCATGCCCAGCTTCTTGCGACGCGGGCACTGCCGTCACGAGGCTGCTGCTCTTCGCTCCTCTGTCTGGAAGCGCAGAGCGGCATTCGGGGACAGCTCGAAAAAAGGATGAGCGAGGGACGGCTCCTGCTTCGTCGTCGTAGTCGCATGAACAAACCCTCTCGTATTTCAAGCAGAAAAAAATCACAGAGGTGCGGGCACGCAAGTGCCACCACTGGGGCATTTCCAAAGAGTTTCAAGAAAAAAAAAAAAAAACACTGCGCAGAGCCCATACTCGCGGGCGGGCAAAAGAGCATCTTGACGAGGCCCTGCGAACGGCTCGTAGGGCGGGGACAAAGGAACCGGCAGCGCCAAGGAAACGGCGGCAGCAGCAGCAGCAAGAAAAACTTTTGGCCGGAGTCTGAAGGGCAAAACTCGGAGGAGCGAGCAGCGCGGCTCACGCGGGCGTAGCGGGGCGCGCAATTTTATGCATGGCCTCATTTAATTAAAGGCTTTCCCGCTGTTTACCGCGGCCGCCTCCTGGCGCCAGCCGGTGCCTGGCAGAGCGGAACGCGGGCCCGCAGCCCGGGCTCGCACTCATTGCGCGCGGGAGGCCGAACCAGGCGGCTTAGCGGTGGGGGCCTACTGCTCCGAGAACGCAGGCTGCGAGCGCGAGCGCCGCGCGCGTTCCCCGGTAGCCAAGATGCTGGCGCTCTTCGGGCTCAAGCCAGCTCTTTTCTTGCTCCCTCGCTTATGGCAACTTCGCCGGCGGCCGGCGCACCTGTTGGTGACGCCTCGGCCATGCGTGCCTGTATCGCTACCACGACCAAGGACTGCGCACACTGAAATACTGTTCCAGACCTCCGGCCCACATGGGCTTAGTGCACATTTTACGTCACAGTGTAGGACAATTATGAGACGCTCCCACTATGGCGCTTCGTTTCCGACATTACGGCACCATTTTTCCTCTTGCTCACACCTGCTGCTACTTTTCTGCACTGCACTGCATAGACGGCATGGTTGAAGTATAGTTGGTCGTGATCGCTACTCGGCTTTTACCAAACCATTCGGGCGCTGACTGGCGCAGGCCGGTTAGCCTCGAAACGTGGATGAAGCAGAACTGTTGTCGTCGTGTACTGCTGACACAACGCGGGGAAGGACCCGCACGGGCGTCAATTGCCCAAGTGGAAACAGGATCTGACCGCGACGCGACGCCAACAGATTCCGCACATCCGGTAACCAGCCGAGAAGTGGACATGGCTAAGCAGGGCGCGGTGCGGGAGTGCTCTTACCCACCCCCTGCGCAATTTCAGCAGACCCGGTTCGACGACTGCCCAATGCTATCCTAAGGACTGCACACACTGAAACACTGTTCCAGACCTCCGGCCCACATGGGCTTAGTGCACATTTTACGTCACAGTGTAGGACAATTATGAGACGCTCCCACTATGGCGCTTCGTTTCCGACATTACGGCACCATTTTTCCTCTTGCTCACACCTGCTGCTACTTTTCTGCACTGCACTGCATAGACGGCATGGTTGAAGTATAGTTGGTCGTGATCGCTACTCGGCTTTTACCAAACCATTCGGGCGCTGACTGGCGCAGGCCGGTTAGCCTCGAAACGTGGATGAAGCAGAACTGTTGTCGTCGTGTACTGCTGACACAACGCGGGGAAGGACCCGCACGGGCGTCAATTGCCCAAGTGGAAACAGGATCTGACCGCGACGCGACGCCAACAGATTCCGCACATCCGGTAACCAGCCGAGAAGTGGACATGGCTAAGCAGGGCGCGGTGCGGGAGTGCTCTTACCCACCCCCTGCGCAATTTCAGCAGACCCGGTTCGACGACTGCCCAATGCTATCCTAAGGACTGCACACACTGAAACACTGTTCCAGACCTCCGGCCCACATGGGCTTAGTGCACATTTTACGTCACAGTGTAGGACAATTATGAGACGCTCCCACTATGGCGCTTCGTTTCCGACATTACGGCACCATTTTTCCTCTTGCTCACACCTGCTGCTACTTTTCTGCACTGCACTGCATAGACGGCATGGTTGAAGTATAGTTGGTCGTGATCGCTACTCGGCTTTTACCAAACCATTCGGGCGCTGACTGGCGCAGGCCGGTTAGCCTCGAAACGTGGATGAAGCAGAACTGTTGTCGTCGTGTACTGCTGACACAACGCGGGGAAGGACCCGCACGGGCGTCAATTGCCCAAGTGGAAACAGGATCTGACCGCGACGCGACGCCAACAGATTCCGCACATCCGGTAACCAGCCGAGAAGTGGACATGGCTAAGCAGGGCGCGGTGCGGGAGTGCTCTTACCCACCCCCTGCGCAATTTCAGCAGACCCGGTTCGACGACTGCCCAATGCTATCCTAAGGACTGCACACACTGAAACACTGTTCCAGACCTCCGGCCCACATGGGCTTAGTGCACATTTTACGTCACAGTGTAGGACAATTATGAGACGCTCCCACTATGGCGCTTCGTTTCCGACATTACGGCACCATTTTTCCTCTTGCTCACACCTGCTGCTACTTTTCTGCACTGCACTGCATAGACGGCATGGTTGAAGTATAGTTGGTCGTGATCGCTACTCGGCTTTTACCAAACCATTCGGGCGCTGACTGGCGCAGGCCGGTTAGCCTCGAAACGTGGATGAAGCAGAACTGTTGTCGTCGTGTACTGCTGACACAACGCGGGGAAGGACCCGCACGGGCGTCAATTGCCCAAGTGGAAACAGGATCTGACCGCGACGCGACGCCAACAGATTCCGCACATCCGGTAACCAGCCGAGAAGTGGACATGGCTAAGCAGGGCGCGGTGCGGGAGTGCTCTTACCCACCCCCTGCGCAATTTCAGCAGACCCGGTTCGACGACTGCCCAATGCTATCCTAAGGACTGCACACACTGAAACACTGTTCCAGACCTCCGGCCCACATGGGCTTAGTGCACATTTTACGTCACAGTGTAGGACAATTATGAGACGCTCCCACTATGGCGCTTCGTTTCCGACATTACGGCACCATTTTTCCTCTTGCTCACACCTGCTGCTACTTTTCTGCACTGCACTGCATAGACGGCATGGTTGAAGTATAGTTGGTCGTGATCGCTACTCGGCTTTTACCAAACCATTCGGGCGCTGACTGGCGCAGGCCGGTTAGCCTCGAAACGTGGATGAAGCAGAACTGTTGTCGTCGTGTACTGCTGACACAACGCGGGGAAGGACCCGCACGGGCGTCAATTGCCCAAGTGGAAACAGGATCTGACCGCGACGCGACGCCAACAGATTCCGCACATCCGGTAACCAGCCGAGAAGTGGACATGGCTAAGCAGGGCGCGGTGCGGGAGTGCTCTTACCCACCCCCTGCGCAATTTCAGCAGACCCGGTTCGACGACTGCCCAATGCTATCCTAAGGACTGCACACACTGAAACACTGTTCCAGACCTCCGGCCCACATGGGCTTAGTGCACATTTTACGTCACAGTGTAGGACAATTATGAGACGCTCCCACTATGGCGCTTCGTTTCCGACATTACGGCACCATTTTTCCTCTTGCTCACACCTGCTGCTACTTTTCTGCACTGCACTGCATAGACGGCATGGTTGAAGTATAGTTGGTCGTGATCGCTACTCGGCTTTTACCAAACCATTCGGGCGCTGACTGGCGCAGGCCGGTTAGCCTCGAAACGTGGATGAAGCAGAACTGTTGTCGTCGTGTACTGCTGACACAACGCGGGGAAGGACCCGCACGGGCGTCAATTGCCCAAGTGGGCACGAGGTCGCGGGTTCGATTCCCGCCCGCGGCGGCCGCTTTTCTGATGGAGGCGAAAAGCAAAAACGCCCGTGTGTACGAGATTTCGGCGCACGATAAAG
This sequence comes from Haemaphysalis longicornis, assembly GCF_048455015.1. Taxonomy (NCBI): domain Eukaryota; kingdom Metazoa; phylum Arthropoda; class Arachnida; order Ixodida; family Ixodidae; genus Haemaphysalis; species Haemaphysalis longicornis. Next base: position 163,822,633 of record NW_027526361.1, on the reverse strand, counting down.
ATCCCCAGGTGGTCAAAATTAATCCGGAGCCCTCCACTACGGCGCGCCTCATCGCCTGCGATGCGTCGGCGCGTTAAACCCCACAATCAATCAATCAATCAATTGCCCAAGTGGAAACAGGATCTGACCGCGACGCGACGCCAACAGATTCCGCACATCCGGTAACCAGCCGAGAAGTGGACATGGCTAAGCAGGGCGCGGTGCGGGAGTGCTCTTGCCCACCCCCTGCGCAATTTCAGCAGACCCGGTTCGACGACTGCCCAATGCTATCCTAAGGACTGCGCACACTGAAACACTGTTCCAGACCTCCGGCCCACATGGGCTTAGTGCACATTTTACGTCACAGTGTAGGACAATTATGAGACGCTCCCACTATGGCGCTTCGTTTCCGACATTACGGCACCATTTTTCCTCTTGCTCACACCTGCTGCTACTTTTCTGCACTGCACTGCATAGACGGCATGGTTGATCATGTAGCAGCCCGGAATGTCGGCTGCTGATACAGGCGAGAAAGCAGACGTGGAGCTGGTTTGCAGTTTTAAGACTAGACTGTTTATTTTCAAAAGATGCGTGCGCCTAGAGCATTCCCAGACGAGGGAAAGAAAGGGAACCTCCGCGTCCTTGAAAAGAGAGAGGAAAAAGGCCTCCCGAGCGAGCAGACGACAATGGCGCCAGGACTAATGCCAGGAGTCGGCCGGACAACAAGTTAAGCGCTCTCCACGAAAGGCGACCGCTGAAGAGCGCGGGGTAATGGCCCTAAGCCGGCGGTGGCATCGCCGATAAGCGTCTTCCACAAAGGCGCACTGTCGTCAATCCGGCGGCAGACCGGAGAGAAAGGAATGGGCGCGGGTGCCGAGCGACTTCCGCTGCAGAGGCTCCCCCCCCCCCCCCCACCCCCCATCCCAAGATTGCGGAGCTTTTAAAGAAAGGCAGCAGTTACCGGCTGGTTATCACTGAAAACGTACGTGAGAGGCTGCAAGAACAAAAACCTTAATATGAGCAGGCTTGGCGCGGTCGACGGCGACGACTTCTCGTTTGCCCCGCACGTCTATTGTGATGGTCTTGTTATTACGTCCCACAACTTTGGAAGGGCCGTCGTACGGCGGACTGAGGGGCGGCTTCGTTGCGTCGGGTCGCACGAACACATGTGTAGCTGAGTCCATGTCGGGATGTCGGGAAAAGTGATAACATTTCTGTCGCGGGCGATGCGAGGTGCTGTTGGCCTGAGTTGCGCCAGCCATGCGCGCAGCTTCTCGATGTGGTCGGAGGCTGCTGGGGCGGAAAGTGTCTGGTCGGAGGCGAATTCTCCAAGGAGGCGCACAGTTGAGCCGTACACCATTTCCGCTGCGCTGAAGCCGAGGTCTTCCTTCACCGTTGAGCGTAGGCCAAGAAGAACGAGCGGCAGCTTTTCCACCCAGTGCTGGCGATCGAGTTTCGCTGTAAGTGCGGCTTTAAGTTGCCTGTGCAAGCACTGTACCATTGCGTTGAACTACGGGGTGGTAGGCGGTTGTATGCTGCAGCCTCGTGCCGAGGAGGGTCGAAAGCGCGGAAAAGAGGTTGTTCAGGAACTGCCGTCCCCGGTCAGTTGTTCTACGGGCGGGGCAGCCAAAGCGGGACACCCCTATCTCAATAAAGGCCTGCGCGACGGTCTCAGCTGATATGTCCGCAATTGGTATAGCTTCGGGCCATCGGCTGTATCTAGCGATGCATGCGAGCAGGTACCTGAAACCTCGGCAGGTCGCACCAGGTCGAGGTAAACCTGGTTAAACCGCGACTCAGGAGTCCGAACTTCCTGTAGTGCAGCCCGAGTGTGGCGAGTCACCTTCACTTGCTGACACGTTTCACATGTCCGAGCCCAACATCGCACGTCCGCGTTGACGCCGGGCCAATCGAAGCGTTCTGTTATCAGCCGCTGGGGGGCGCGGACACCTGGGTGGTGGATGGAGTGGAAAGTGTTGAATACCACTCGGCGAAAATTCAGTGGGACGAAAGGCCACGGGGTTGCCTGGGAGGTATGGCAGTTTATCGTGTCTGGACGTAGGGAAGTGCAACCTCCTGAAGCACGAGTGAAGATCCCTACCTTTCAGCCTCGTCAACTAAGTGTCCTCCCGCTGAGCCGCGGCCATCGCCTCGAAGTCCAGGACTTTTGTGCAGGAAGCGTTGACGTGAGACAAGGCGCCGGCTGCTTCGTTTTCGACCCCGGGAACGTCGCGGATGTCTGTGGAAAACTCAGAGATGTATGAGAGCTGACGAATTTCCTGTTCTGAGTAGGAGGAACTGTTGTTTTTAAATACGTAGGTGAGGGGGTTGTGGTCTGTCAAGGTCTAGAATTCACTACCTTCGAGGAAGTAGCGGAAATGCCTAATGGAACAATGGATTCCGAGCATCTCCCTTCCAAAATTGCTGTACCGTACTTCTGCAGGCTTCAGGCGTTTCGAAAAGAAGCCCAGTGGCTTCCACTGTGCACCCTCCTGTTGCAGCAGCACTGCTCCGACCGATGTGAAGGAAGCGTCCACCATGAGGCGTGTAGGAGCGTCAGGCAGTGGATGGATGAGAAGGTCAGCCGCCGCCAGTTCGTCCTTAGCTTTCTGGAAAGCGTTCTGGTGTTCGTCAGACCAACAAAATTCTGCTGCCTTTTGGTTGTCTCGGCGCAGCAGGTCCCTCAACGGCTTGAGTGCTGGAGCACAGGACGGAATGAACCGCCGATGGAAGTTTAAGAGCCCGAGGAACTCTCTCAGCTTGCGGAAAGATGTAAAAGCAGAAAACTTCTTGACAGATTCAACCCTCGATTCCAATGGCATGATGCCTTCAGTAGTGATGTGGTGGCCGAGGAAGTTGAGAGCCTCGACACCAAACACGCACTTTTGAGGTTTCAACATCAGACCGTGCTCATCAAGGTGCTGAAAGAGCTGGCGGAGGTACTGTTCGTGCTCGCTAGGAGTTCTACTGGCCACCAAATTGTCATCCAGGTAGAAAAAGATAAAAGGAAGACCCCGGGTGACTTCATTTATGAACCTCTGAAAGGTCTGCATTGTTCAAGCCATAGGGCATACTGACAAACTCAAAGAGGCCGAATGGAGTTGTTATGGGTGTTTTTGGTATGTCCTCCGGTTCCACGGGGATTTGGTGGTATGCCGCTGCGAGGTCGATCTTGCTGTAAATTTTTGTACCTGCCAGCCGCGCACTAAAATCGTGAATGTGTGGCAGAGGATACTGCTCCGGCTTTGTTGATGCGTTCAAGGCTCTGTAGTAACCGCACGGGCGCCAGTCGTCCCCGTCGTCTTTAGGCACCATGTGCAGCGGCGATGAATGGTTGCTAGACGAAGGGCGAATAATTCCCAGCTGCAGCATATGCTCGAACTCACTGCGTGCAGCTTGAAGCCTGTTGCTGGACAGCCGTCGTAGGCGGGCCGTGACTGGCGGCCCGGTGTTGACGATGTGGTGAGTCACGTTATGTTTCAATGGCTGTTCCGTGTTGCGGAGTTTGGTGAGAGAAGGGAATTCGGCCAGCACGTGGTGGCAGGCAGATACTGGCTGGAAGGCGCAGGTGCCAGAAGAGCAGATGTTTGACTCCAAACCACGTACTTTGCGGGATGTGTTGTTATCCGTGAGGCAATGGTCACGTACGCTGACATCCAGGTTGAAGTGATCAGAAAGTCTGCTCCGAGTATGGCAAAATTAACGTCCGCCACCACGAAGACCCAGCGAAACAGGCGCCTGAGTCCGACGTCTATCGTCAGCGAGTGGAAGTCGTACGTAGTGATGGCAGTATTGTTCACCGCCTGCAGCGACGATATGTTCCTGCTACGTCGGCGATCTTCGGGGGTTGCCGAGACAATAGAGATTTCGGCTCCTGTGTCGACTATTAGGCGCGAGTTGCTTACGCGGTCGACTACGAAGAGCAGGCGGCTGGGTGGAGGGCCGATGCCGTACGCCACCGTTAACGACTGGCCGGAGCGTTTCCTGGAAGCGAGCAAGGTTGAGTGCAGCGGCTAGCACCCGTGCCGAAACGACGGTGGTACCAGCAAACCCTGTCCTGTCTATCTCGTGACTGGCTTCTCTGGGATGAGCTTGGCTTTCTTGAAAGCGACCGGTTGCGTCGTTGCGCGCTTTGTTGTGTGAACGCCAGACAGCAAAAGTTGTGCATGGTCTCGGTAAGTTTTTGCACTTTCTCCTCAAGGCGCGACGGTCGATCTGGTTGTTCGTGTGTTCTTGCCGCAGCTATGGGCGCGAAGTTGGGAGTAGAGTATTCCGTCATGCGATCAGCAAGTTGCCCCAGTTGATCAAGGGGCGTCTCATCTGAACCCACGACAACCACGCGCACCGACTGGGGAAGCCGTTGCAGAAAAAGTTCGCAAAGAAGTGGTAACTGGCCGTCCTGACGCGCGTGCACACCGAGTAGTTGCCGCATCCGGTACAGTAATTGGGAAGGTCGTTGGTCGCCCAGCTCTTTCCGACATAAGAGCTGCTGAAGTCTGTTTTCTCCAGGCGCCTCGAGGCGGTCCAGCACCGTCTTTTTGAGGGTGTCGTATTCTCCTTAAAGGGGGGGGGGGGTGAAACCAAAATGTCGTCGATAGCGTCGGCGATTTCTTGGGCCAGGGTTGCGACGACGTAAATGTACTTCGTCGACTTCGAGGTGATGTGCCGGAGCTGAAAACGGGCTTCCACTTGGCTGAAACAAACTCTCGGATTTTTAGGCCAAAAATTTGGTAGCTTCAGTTCTGTAGTAAAGACCGCAGGCGTAGAGGCAGCCCTGTTGTCATCGGAGCTCATCGCGCATGTTCGTTCAAGCATTGTTCTGGTCACCAATTTTGTAGCAGTCAGGAATGTCGGCTGCTGAAGGAGGCGAGAAAGCAGACGTAGAGCGTGTTTGCAGTTTCAAGGCAAGGCTGTTTATTTTCAGAAGATGCGTGCGCCGAGAGCTTTCCCCGACGAGGGAAAGAAGGGGAACTCCCGCGTCCTTCAAAAGAGAGGAAAAAGGCCCCCTGAGCGAGCAGACGACAACGGCGCCCGGACTAATGCCAGGAGTCGGCCGGACAACAAGTTAAGCGCTCCCCCCCCCCCCCTTTCCCCGAAACGGGACCGTTGAAGAGCGCGGGGGAATGACCCTAAGCCGGTGGTGGCGTCGTCAATACGCGTCTTCCACAAAGGCGTCAATCCGGCGGCAGATCGGAAAGAAAGGAATGCGCGCAGGTGCTGAGCGGTTTCCGCTACAATCACTTCACCGGTGGCCGTTGTGGCACCGGAGCAGGTAGGCACATGGCCTTCGCTGACGATGCCGATGATTATGTGGCCCAACGCAGACGCTTTTCGAACAGGCAACCTCGCAGCAGCCTTGCCTTGTTGGAACCCGGGGGGGACCTGATTGTTTGCTCAAGTGTACGAGATCCTCTGATGGACGCGGCCCTCTCTGTTACAGAAGAACGCATCGGGCCAGGAACAGTGCACAGTTATTCACACGTAATCTGCAGCATTATAATGCGCAGACGTTTTACCGAGTATCCTCAGCACCAAGCGCGTAAAACCCTGTATTTTTACAAAAAATGCACGATTGGCAAAGCTAACACATTTTATTGTTAGAATAGCGTAAATGGGGTCATTGGTTCAAGGGAATTTTACGAAACAGAAATACAAAACGTAAAAAAGAGCTATAAAATGAATTGACGAAATTAAGAATATCCACATGATTCATATCCTGCTCAGGACGATCACAAAACTAAAAAGTTTCAAAAATAACGACCGAAAAACGAATAAAAAAAAGCACCAACTGTGCAATGCCCGTCCTTTGCACCAGAATGCACAGCGCCATCCGAGGTAAAATATTTAATCGTTATAATTGCGTGAATAGACACAATTGGTAGAACAGAATGTTAAAGAACCAAAAAATACAAAAATGCGCGTGATTTCTGCTGCTCAGCTAAATTTGGTATCTATACTGCTCAGCTAAATTTGGTATCTCACACAAGCGCAGCATTTACAAACCCAAACGTTACGACGGAGTGCTTTTATGCTGATTTTACTGCACACGCGATAAACGAACCACTATAACCTACCGTGCCCGTAAACAGCCTGGCAGCCACTCTTACCTTCGCAACAACAATAACACACGTTTTCCGAAAACAGCAATATTTTGTTACAAACAGCCAAAATAAACGGTGGTCGCTTATTAGCTTCCTTTGAGAGAATACATTATAGAATCTCCTCCTCAACCATTTGAAATCTTGTAGGACAGTTGCAAGTTGGGCGAGTTGGTAGGTGTTCATACTTAATCACAGCGCGAAAGACGGGACAGACCGAAGAATAAAGAGGCCCAGTTCATAGATACCGACAAATAAGAATGTTCCTTTTTTTCTTTTTTATTGTACCTGGTTTTGTTTGTTTTTGTGTACCACTTTGACACGTGCGGCGTTGTTTCCATTCGGTATAAATGTTTGTGGCGGGTTTTCAATAAAATCAGTTGAGAGTAAAAAAAAAAAGACAGCGCCTATCCTTTGGTTATTCTTCTGTCTGTCCTGTCTTTCGCGCTGTGATTAAGTATGAATTTAAAGTCTTCACGCATCAGCACAGTTCAGCCGCTAGGTGAAGCAGTATCTAAGTACTTTCTCATTTATCACAAAGCTTACTGGTGCAGATGAGTTTTCCTGTCAACGTTGAGTTTCAAATTAGCCACTGAACAATCCCCTGAATATATAATTAATGGTACACCTAAATAAATCTAATTCACGTAAGGTATACCTTTTTAGTATTGTTCAAGGTTTTTTTTCCTATGAAAGTATTTTGGTAGTAATTATGTTGCTTTAATTAGCTAATGCGCAGTTGTCACTGCTTTTTTCGTGCAACAGTGTTTGATACCTATTCATGGGAGGTCCTCCTGACAGCTGTTGTAACTTCTGGACCTACTCCTGCATTTCTCACGGACAATAAATCGCACAAAACACAAAAATTTAGTGTCTTTTACTCTCTGAAAAAGGACGGTCAGCGAACCTGCACGCCCTCCACGAAGGGCACGAATTGAAAAAACGTTTGTTTGTAATTTCCGACTGTGCATAGTTCCTAGCTTCCTGAATGACATACTTCCTACTTGCTGAATGACATTTGGAAGGACCCGAGCTTTATCCTAGTGGACAAACCTACAGCTGTCTTTTTCACTCCCGCGTCGTAGGCATCTTACTGTTTGGGTATCTCACCACAATCTGCATACCCCCTCCCTCCACCCCCAACCCTTGCGCGCCTAATAGGCAACCGGGGATGGGCGCCTAATTAGGCGTGAAAAAGGGAGAGAAAAAGACTTTATAGGCGGCCAGAATAAGATCAATTAATAATGTTCCGCCAAAAGAACTATGACCAGGTAGTGAACGAGGGCCTCCGACGCGAATATGTTCCTCGGAATGGCTTTCAAGCCAAAGAAGTATGTGCTTACACCGGTGTTCCAACGAGGCAAGTTGCTTCCAACCGGCAGGGACTCGGAGATAGTGGGCGAAGTTGAATTTGAGGCAGAAGCGGCCGCGGCTGCACCTTCGGCGGTGGCTTTCCGGCGTATTTACACCCATTCGCGCTGGTGTTGATTCTCCGCAATCATCTGATAACGGTGCTACGGCCGCTGTCAGCCGACTGCGTAACTTGTGAAAGAGGCCTTGGTGGTGGCGAGGGGAATAACCGTTGTGGTAACCGTTGTGAGAGAGAGTTCGGCGGTGGCGGGGAGGAGCAGCTGAGGAGCGGCGCCGAGTAAATAAAAACTACACGTGCTGCTTCGAAGTACAAGCAAATAACAAGAGTGTAAATCAGAAAAAAAAGCTGCATCTTAGGAAGCTTCCCGACGAAACGGAGCCAAAAATAAGATATCCTAAAAGAGTGGAGGTTCTGGGATATGGACTCTTCCCCAAGCGAATTCCTTGATAGAGACATCCTCTAATTTGTGAAAGGAGAGCGAGGGCCGTACGATGGGGATAGGGAATGCAAGGAAGGGGATTACTAATGAATTACCTATTCAAATAGGAATTCTTTATTAGGGGCCTCAAAGCTTCACCGGCGTCGCTTTGCGCCAGATCACTCTGAACTGCAAAAGCGACAATTTCTCGCGATAGTGAATCGCCTAATTCGGTGTGGGCTTCAGGGTGAAGCGTGATAGGATTAGTGTTTGTTAGGCCTTCTGGGAGATGTTTGACCAAGTGTGCTGCAGCTATCATTTGGCGTCAGTGTTGCAGCAGGGGCGTCGTAAGTGTGTGTTGGGCTACATTGCCCGTTTGTGGTAATGTGTGGAATGTAGGTAGCATTTGGGCATACCTGGTTGAGGAAGACTTTTTTGGGTCTGCTGCACGAGACAATGTTGGCCAGATGCCCAGTGGGTGCAGCCTATTGCTAACATTGTCTTTTACTCTTCTTTAGTAAAGCAATTAGGCAGACGGGAAAAGTGGGTGAGGAAGCCGAAAGGGGAACTATTGTCATTGCAACTAACCCACGACGCGAGGACAGTTCGAGGGCACCCAAGCGCTTAAGTGTTCTGAATATTCATTTTCCAATCGAACGACTCAAAGACTTTGTTTCCGCCGCACCTTTAGGAAGGGCCTCAACTTCTTGCCGCTTGAGACGATTGGCTTTGCGATCCGCATCCGCCTGCATGCACCTACCGCGGCCGCTAGATGGAAACTAGGCCTAGTTCCCATCGAGCGGCCGTGCACCTGCGTTGCGCAGCTACCCGTTCCATTTCGCTACTGCTCAATTGTACACTGCGTACTGCTGTGCGGGCTATCGAACACCTCGCGCTTCAAACATATGTGGCACCTCGGGAGTTGCAATGGGAGGTTATGGAAACTAACCATAGCACAGCTCTAACGTGAAAACAACACCTGACGGTAAAAGAAAGGTACGCTCCATCGCTATCCGCACATTTAGGTTTACCATGGTTGACTATCCCAACCTGGAGCGGGAAGCCACTGTCTGAGCCGAATAAAGTCAACTACACTCCGCAACCCGAAATGGTCTGTCCCGGCGACATTGCAGTGGCTGCTCCTTGGAGGGCACGGTATTGGATGTGCTTGATTTCTCAACTCACATGGCATGTCTTAGGCGGTAAGAAAATGGGACCAATCGTTGTGCGGCCTCGCTTGTGTGGCAGGAAGGTAAAGTGCTTGGCTTGTGACGGTGCTCCTTGTGGGCGCGAAGTCAGAACCAGTTCATTGGGGGCATACATATATTGCGCATTGATTCCGATTAAAGGGGCCCCATATAGTTTAATGCTGTATCAAAACCTAACGTGAAGGTCAAACGTAGCCTGCAGAGCCGCAAGATAGGTAGCAAGAGGATAACGCCAAGACAAAATACCCATCAGTTGGAAACGAAACAAACTATTTATGAGGGTTAGCCGTAGTTTATACTTCATCTGTGCCAACTTTTCTAGTTGACCGTATTTCGCACTAGCGCCATTCTCGGAGTAATTCCTCTAATTACACCTGTATTGTAAAAAAGGGGCCAGTTACTTTGCAGACTTCGACAAGCGCAACGAGTCGAATCGTGCTGCACAAGAAGACTCTTCTTGATGCTTTTGCCGCGCGGTTCTTGGGTGGTGCGCTGCTTCATCATTGCCGTCTTGTATTATATACACAACAGCGTCAACCTCTTGAATCTAGGTTAAGCTGTGTCAACAATTTGCTAGCTCTACAACAAATTTAATACGACGCACGTTTATTTAGCGTTGCCTGAAAACAGCCTCAGTAAAAAGACTGCAAGACAGAAAAGGGCAGAGGCGTTGCATGAAGATAAACCGGTGGGCTGTGAGGTTCCTTCAAAGGGGGGAGGTTATGGCCGGAATGATTCCACATAAATGTACAGTTTATCTTTTCCGTCCGGCACTCGGCTTGGCGAAAGCACACCTCGTGACACGCGTAAAGAGGAACGTCAATTCCACCCCTCCGGCTCGTAGCACCTGCAGGTCCCTTTATTTAGCCGGCATTTAGCGGCTGCCGAGTATAGGGCCGAATACCCGTTATTGAAACGCTTTTACTTCCGACACGGACATCGCAGAGCCCCAAACGCCACCGCCGATGTACACCTCGGCGGCGTCTTGCAAGACGCGTTTAATTCAAGGTGTGCGGATTACCAACGCTGTCCCTAGAGTAAAGTCCAATTTGCATGTTTCAACGATTGTGGCTCTACGTGGCAGTTAATAATTGATAATTCTGTCGCCCAATGCGGCGCCTTAGCGTATTGTAGCGATAGGCGGGGCATTTTGCCTAATTACGGGTGAGCCCTTATGGGCTCACTTTTTCTTTCTTTACGGAACCATTACCTTCCACCGTTCCCTTTCCCCTGTTTTCAAGCTGAAATTTCAAGACAGAACTGAAACTTTAAGGACAAACGGGGTCACATAAACCCGGCTACTGATGAAGCATTTAAGTAAGAATGGTATCCCATTTTCCCCGATCCATGTAGACCTTCCATGGTCAACTTGTGCTTTGCCAGGTAGCGCCACCGTTTTCCTCCATAAGGCGTGCTTGGAGCTCCTTCGCGGTGTTATAGCAACTTTAAGGCAAAATGCAATTTTAGCTCACTCAATACATCGCCGCGACAGAATAATAAACAGGTCAACGTTAATGCAAACTTCAAAAAAAGTCGCTACATAACACCGAATAGAGAGGCAAGAGTGGCGACGCTCCAAACAACAGGGCTCGTACTTCCTCATCTGCTCATACCAAATCAACGCGGAGGGCTCGATGGGCAGGATGCTACTCAAATGGTGCAAGCTGTGCTGATCAGCCTGCGTACGTTAAATCCTTCTGGCACCATCAGAAAAGTATCGTCATCGTCAACAGCGGCCTCCTAATGTCAAGTGCAGGACGAAGGCCTCTCCCGTTAGCCTCCAAGCGCCCCTGTCCTGCTCGACTCGAGTCCATTCTGTGCCCCCAAATTTCGATATCCCGTCGAGTGTTTGGCTTTCCCCTTCTTCTAGTCCCGTCGCTCGCTATTCACTCTGTTTGTTACCCTGTCGTTCACCCGCTTTCGTTTCGTCTCACTACATGGCCAGCCCAAGTCCATTCCTTTATTAGGTAATAAACTGAAAAGCTTCTAAAACGGCGTCCGGTGTTCCCATCCATGCTTCTGCTGAAAAGCTGCTTCATCTAAGCGTACATAAAACACCTGAAAAACTACTAGAGTGTCAAAAAGTCTTTCAGAAAGAACAGCTGCTGCTTACGGCTACGGAACAACTACCTTATAAAAGGGATGGATATCCCTCCCTTCTCCTCATCAGGCACCAAGCCGCGTACAGAAATCAACCATTGAAACGCCAATGTCGCCCCAATTCCACAATGCATGCAGCCGTAATTCAACAAGCACCGCCGCAGGCTCACCGTGGAAGCGCTACAATGCCTATTCGCTAAAGTAAAACACGTGCGGCACTAAACAGATGAGTAGGACGAAGACAAGCTACGACAGCTACAGTCGCCAACTCTCAGCTATTGGTTCATCGGAAACCACGCTGACTGATGCATAACATCTCAAAAAAAAAAAACTAAGGTATTACCAAACTCATAAGTGTCAAAGGTGGTAGCAATCGCCGTATTTACAAACATAATATCCACATGGAGGCTGACACCAACGGACGGGTGGCACGCGGCAACGCGTCCCACCCATCCCACAAACATGGTAGTAGCTGTCGACTCAGAAGGCTGCGTCATCAACGCTATAACCACCAAGAATCTCTGCACCCTCGCCTATTTCCTGTGGCGTTTTCGTGTGACGTCAGGAGGAGATGAGCTGGCAATTAACTGCGCTACTGCACGGCTCGCCGGCCTTCCGACAGAGTCAGTCGACCCAGCGTTCGTCCGCCGACCGCCGACGGGTCGTCGCAATTCGTTCACTCAGTTGAAACGAAGCCAGGACACGTTTGTGAATGGAAGAATGGGCCTTTCTTTACTTTGTTAGTTTGTACACGGTATCTAGCTCCAAGTCAAGGTCGCTTCACACAAGCGACCTTGGGGGCGGTACGTTTATAAGGTAACTTTTTTCGTTTTCGACCGATGTTTTCTATACTGAGTTCGCCTTTTCTTGGGCCGCAAAGTTCACTGCTCCACGAACTAGTTGACAGAACGCGCGCAGGCTGACACTGGCGCGCTAGCGAGTTCTCGTTGGCGTGCTGTCGCCATGGGCACCCACTGCTTGCGGGCAGTGGGCACAGGCCAGAATTAACAGACCCTTGGTCTGGTGGGAACACGCTTTTAACGATACAGGCATGAGTTAGGCAAGTTCCAAATATGGGGGACAAGCGCATGGCATTTGATCGTCTGCGGAGACGCGGAGGGCGTTCATCCACTGCGTAGGCTTCGGCTAGTGATTGCTACGATTCCAAGCCGTCCTGGGAAGCTTATCTTATGCATTTTACAGTAGACAACATGGCAGAAGCGCGGTACGACGATTACTGAAATATCGAGCATGCCCATGCAACATTGCCGTCGGATGTCAAGCACGTTTTACAGAACCGAAACCGAAACTTGTTTGAATGCTAACCTTGGACATCGTCCAATCACGGTGCGTCTCCTCCCGTCGTCACAACCTTTAGTTGGTGCTGCCGCCGCAGACCGCGCATGGTAGTTTTTCTTCTGTTGCGCTTTGTAAAATAATTACCGACTTATCAAACGGATAAACGATGAAAAGTGGGCTAATTTGAGCCAGTCTACGCACTGCAAGCAAAAACGGGAGCTTGACAAATTCACTTCAGTGTCCCTTTAATACTTACAGAACAGAAATAACCCTAAATGGAAGTACATCGCTTGTCGCATATCTTAATCCTAAATCGAAGTATACTATACTCCTTCCAGTGGGAGTATCGCCTTACTTTCATCATACCCGGAGTTTATGTAGTGGTATATAAATAGGAGTAAAGTTTTACTGCCACGAAAATTGCAGTTTTCAAGGGGAGCATGGAAATATTATAATTCTCCCATTAGGAGTTTTCGGGAGGCGCGTTCAGAGTACATTTCGGCTTCATTCGGAGTATTTGTGCTGTTTTAGGTGTTTTATAGAAGCGCTGTATGGGAATGTATGACTATTTGGGAGTTGTTATCAGGCGCACGGCCTGTATTTTATTTTCTGTTAGGAGTGTCGAAGAACCGTAATAGGCGTAATTTCTAGTTTTGTTTCGATCATTTCAATGGCAAAGCGTAAACGGTCCGCTTTCTGCCCACAGACGATTCACTGCACAGCAAATGCAAAATTTCGTTTGAATAGGTACACAATAACAATATAAAAAATCTCTCTTAACAAAATACGTACATTGAGAATACTACGTATCTTGGCAAGAACGCGTTGGAATATGCATCAATCGTCTGGGACCCATACACAAAAAGAAATATCCAGGCTCTTGAACTAATCCAACGCAAAGCGGTCCGTTTTATTTACTCCAAGTACCGAAGAACTGATTCCCCCACAAACCTTATGAAAGAAAGCAGTATACCCATACTTGAAAAACGTCGTAAAATTCACAGGCTCAAATTTCTTTTCTTTTTTTTTTGAATAACAACAAGCTGTCAGTAAACCGTGATTTGTACCTGAAACCGCTTACGACAAGACAAACCCGGCATCGGCAGACTCATTCATTAACACCGTATTTCGCAGAACAAAGATTTTCAAATACTCGTGCTTTCCTCGAACCATGAACGACTGGAACTGCCTACCTCAGTCGTTAACCGGCTCTGTAGAAGCACTTGATCGTATTGAACCATGACCCATGATGTATCTTTCTGTATCTTTTTATTGTTCTTGCTGATTTACAGTTATGTGCAGTGTTATATTCTTGCCCTTCCTGCTGGGGCCCTTAAATGGGCCTGCAGTATTCTGTAAATAAATAAATAAATAAATAAATAAAAATAAACTCTATTTACTGCAACTCTCATCAATGAACTAAAAAACATGTAAGCAATGACGTCACCAGGCATTGATATTGCGCTGTTTGCTTGCAGTTGCTTCGCGGACAGGCTTTGCTACCGCCTCCTGGCATGTTGACCACAAAGCCACAGAACCACCGGCATTGCAAGGATAACAGAGCGCTTTAAATCTACAGCAACAAATACAGGCGACCTAAAAAAAAACAGCTTTGCAATGACGCGCCACTTGTGCCTCTGTGCTCAACTTTCCATAATGTGTGAATTTTTAAAGCTATGCAAAGTTGAACTTTAATCCGCGACACCTACGCTCACTAGCTGGTAATGTCGAAGCGTTGTTCGAAAGGGAATGTCCCCCCCCCCCCCCGTTTTGACGAACTTCTCAAAATGCTTCTCCACCTCCCTCTTCACCTCTTGTGTGAAGTTGTGGTAGCGGGTAGCGGAGGCCTCTGGATTAATTTTGACCACCTGGGGATCTTTAACGTGCGCCGATATCTCGAACACACGGGCGTTTTTTTTCTTTTCGTCCCGATCAGAAATGCGGCCGCTGCGGCCGGGAGTCGAAACCGCGTCCTCGTGCTCAGCAGCACAACGCCTAAGCCACTGAGCCACCGCGGCGGGTGAGCTCGCTTTAGGTTACATGGGGAAAAAATTAGGTCACACAAGTGGACAGTGCGAGCGCAACTATAAATGGATTTATTACAAGTACAATATTCCCTTGGAGATAAAACACGTCGGAAGTGTTACAAGAAACAAATAGAAGGGGCGGGGGGGGGGGGAAAGTGTGGGAAAACGTTTCGCTATAACTCACAGGGGACAGGCGGCACAGGTGACAGGCTGGTAAAAGGCACTTTTGCTTGGTTTATTTTTGAGTAGCAGTGTTCTCTGCATGACGCTTTTGTCTTATTGTATGGTTTAAGAAGCCGAAACTACACAGGTTATGAGGCGCTGCGCAGTGGAGGGTTCCGGATTATTTTGACCACTCGGGGATATTCAACGCGACCCCAAATCTCAAAAAACAGCGTTTTTGCTCTTGCCTCCACCAGAAAAGCGGCCGTATTTGGCCGCACCCGCCTACTTGGCGCTTTTTCCTTGCTTTTGTCGACTCTAAGCTGCTTCTTATTAAGTCTATTTCAGGCGCGGTCGGCCTAACTGAGCATGAGCTCACGCATGCGCTCTGCTCGCTTGACATGTGAAAAACTTCCGAAATTTCACCTGTGGCTGATGCGTTATTTTACCAAAGGTGAAGTATTTTCGAACACTGGCCTGCGCTCTCAATAATGCAGTGCAGCGACAGATTCCCTGAGGTGCTGTTTGCTGGCATGTGTAGCGATGTTCTTGAAGCTTCTTATCGAGGCATCTTGCTATCCCTCATGATGCCCGTGCAAATATTGTATTTGTAATAAATGAGCTGATAGCTACGTTTGTGCTATCCCATTGGTTCGTGAGATCTGTCTAATTTTGTGTACCGTGTAACCTAAGACGCAGCCCACAGCAATACGAACCTAGCGAGTCCTCTACTCCTCGCCACTGCTGACACCGCTTTCACAACTGTTATTTCCCTCGCCACAACCGATTCCTCTTCCACAAGCTGCGCAATTGGCTGATACCGGCGGTAGCGCCCTTATCAGGAGTTACCAGAGCAATTTGCCGGCTTTGAACGCCGACGCGAGCCAATAATTTTTCGGCATGAAAGGGACGGAGTGGTGTCCAGCAAAACACCGCCACGAAAGAATAGAAAACGTCAAGCAAAGTGGAGGAAGGCTATTGGAGGGCTTGGCTTTGAACGTTTGGCAGAGGCAAGGCGAGGGAGATTTTAGCGCCGGCGTGGAGACGAGAGGGCTGGCACCCACCCCCCCTCCCCCTTTCCCCCTCGTCCACCTCCGTAAATGGCGCCAGCGTGCCACAGTGCAGAGTGGCAGCTTCATCCTAAACTGCATCGTCATGCGCCCGCACGGGGCACCCAGACGCATTCACGTCGGAAGTTGATACGAAATAACCGGGTGAATGGCGGTCATCGGACACACACGCGCACACGTACGATCACGCGCGCACGCACAAAAACACGAACACGCACGCAACGCACACAATCTAACGCACGCACAGCCAGGAACACGCACCCGAACGCACACGAACAAGCGCGCGCCCGCACGCACACGCATACAAACTCGCACGCGCGCGCGCACGCAGAAACACGCACGCACTCATTCACTGACTCACCCACTTATTCACGAATTACGCTGTCTGATTCCGGAGAAAGCGTAGTATTCGTCACACCACACAGTGGTCACAGTACCTCTCGCTAGTCTACGCCATCGACATCCGCACGACGATCTACATATGGGCCAAAATATAAGGAACACTAGGCTACGAAGGCCTTTTCAGCGAATTAGCGCAGCAAGCATGATGGGCACTAAAGTGTTCGGGCTACCCACAACGCGAAATACGAAAATAAAGCATCAGAATCAATTTCGCCTTCATAACTAGCTGGTTGGCGACCACGAACGGACAGAAGGAAAAAAGCAAACTGCGGGAGCCCAGGCCCCAATTTCAACTTAGGCAGGATAATTCACAAGCCTAAGGGTGAATGACCGTCGGTAATAGCATAGCAGAGGGAACAGCGCGTATTTTATCTTTCGCGATCTGAAGATATAAAAAACATATTTCACAAACTTCACACAACTGGAACGATTCGAACTCCAGGATTCGATAAGGCGATTGAGGAGTCAGACATAACGTACTATTCTTGTGAATCTGCACGAACGGTTACGCAGACATTGTAATGTGCAATGAAGGGGCTTTCATTGAATAATTCAAACTTCAGCGGGAGACAGGGAACTAAATGAAGCTGTGCAGTCTGCGAGTCATAATGGCAAATACTATATCAGGTCTTTGTGAAGGCGAGCTACTTCCTTTGCTGCACGTTGGAAAGGTGCGCACATCGGCGCGTAGGAATCAACGCAACATTCACGCAACATAACCAAACGTGAAACTTTTGGTGAATGTTGCAATAAAACAGCAGCGGTGTAGCGGTGTCTGGTGTGTCAAACGGGGACAGCAGCAAATCACATGCCTCAAAGCAATCACCGTACCTGTCGTAGAAGGATGCGTGACAGCAGGTCCGCGTGAGAGCGAAGTATCATAAAAGGGTGCGCTTAATACGCGAAGGCCTCGAAAATGGGGTACTTCCACACGCCACCCGCCCATCAGAACCGTTTCACCATCCTGATACCCGAATCTCTGAAAATCTGCGGCGTCTTTTCAAACGAGTACGGGCACTCACAATTTGCACTTCAGAACAGCCTCTATAGTGACAGCTGTAGCAATCCGGACATTTATGTACACCAAGTACTACGGCACT
Organism: Haemaphysalis longicornis; assembly: GCF_048455015.1. Taxonomy (NCBI): domain Eukaryota; kingdom Metazoa; phylum Arthropoda; class Arachnida; order Ixodida; family Ixodidae; genus Haemaphysalis; species Haemaphysalis longicornis. The sequence continues at coordinate 163,805,398 of NW_027526361.1, read as the reverse complement.
ATCCATCGCAGCGCTAAGGGATAGTAAAGTGTATTCGCTTTGTTGCGACGACGTTACCGACACCAATTCCAATACAAAACGGTGCGAGCCAGAAACGCCATTCGGCGAGACAGTGCGAGCAACACCCCTCAATGAGTCATGACAGTAAAGAGTATTAGAGCATTATGGCGTCATACGTCCATCCAAATCGTATTCCTATATCAACACGTCACCGGAGAGTTGATTCCACGTTGCCCCAGAACGCGGGGAGTAGCGGCATATTCCTGAAGCTAAAGGCAATCTCTCCTTACCTAGTGGCTGTGCGTACGAGTGGATATCGCCAGGAGCAAGTACCACAAGCGGCTACTGCCACGAATGCCAACAGCGAGTGATGCTCACCGCGGTGACCCCCGCACATCGCGCAAGAAGCGTGAGTGCACTCGCCACTCATAAGTGGTGAGCGGGGCTCGCTGCGAGTGGGACTCGCACTCGCGAATGGTGAGCGGGGCTCGCGGTGAATGGAACTCGCACTCGCGAGGGCTGAGCGGGGCTCACCGCGAGTGTAACTCGCACTGGCGAGGGGTGAGTGGTGCTCACCGCGAGTGGCGCTCGCACTCACTCGCACTCGCCTTCAAAAGGCTGAAAAGATGGTGAGGCTCACTCACCACTCACTCGGGAGTGGTGAGTGGGGGTGTGTGAGTGCAGTCATGAGTGAGCCTGCCGACCTGTGCAGGTAGTAGCTGTCCTAGGCAATATTCCCCTCTCTGCTTTTCGTCCACCAACATTCTAACCTTTTTTTTGTCGCCTCGACAGCCTTGAAGTTAACTCCCTGTGTGCTAGCCTAAATCCTAGGGCTTCTGGAAGCCGAATATTTCCATCGAGATTTGGATGGATACCCTCACATTCTAACACTATGTGTCGCATAGTTTGTTTCTTTTCCGCAGACCACGCATACCCCATCATTTTGTGTATACTTCCCCACAGAGCTCTTAGTTCGCAAGCAACCTGCTCTAACCTCAGAAAGGAAAGCACTGCCCTGGGAATTATTGTAGAAATTTCCTTTCTGATGTCTAATACACCCCCCCCCCACTTCCCCTTCTCCCCCCCAAGTTACGAAAAAATTCCCGTCGTTGTGACGCCTCGTCTAAACATGGTTTCCAGTGCTGCCTAACAAAACAGACGTCTGTCAACCCTACAGGAATGCTCCCGCAAATGGCCTTGCTGGCCGACCTCCTCCCACGGCGCCCCGACCAGCCCCGACGCTCTCCCTCCACTGTGAAAGCAAGAGCCGCCATCCACCACGGACCTGGAGCGGCGGGAACCGCTCGTAATTCCCAAGAAAAGCGGCTTTGCGGGGCTTGATCAGCCAACTTCAGCTTCTCCTGCCAATGACGATCCACGGATACAGCGCAACAAATACAATTATTAGCCGTACTAGCTTGATTCCTCTATTTCTGTTCATAGTGCGGATGCTTGTCATTTTGCTCGCGAACAGCACACACAACGTACGAAGGAATAAGTTTGCGCAAAAGACGAGGGCGAACAGAAGAGAGGACAAAACGAGCTCTAAACAGAATTCCTCGCCATCTTCGGCCGTTGATCCCCCCTCGATTACGTGCCACCTCAAGTCAGTGTCGCCTCCATTTCTGTCTCAGCCAGACTGGAACCAATTAAACTCCTTTGAGTCTACATTGGAACCAGGAACAGCACCACAATATGGCTTAATGGCATTAAGCAAACATGGAACTTCGTGCAGCACCCCCTCCGACGGTTCTCAAACAAACATGGGGGAGCCAAACAAAAGGCTATCACCACCCTCGGCAGTGCAGTAGCGGTGGACATTCTTTTGTAAGGAGGGACCTCAATTATGATATCAACTGCACGCAACGACGCACGCTGCAAGTTCTTGACAATTCCACCCTACGCACCATCACTGGCTTCCCACGTCATACAAAAATTGCAAACCTCCAACAAGCAGCGACCCTCCTACGAATCGACCGCATCTTTCAGGAACAAACGGATCAATACAATTTTAAAAGACAACTCACCCACCAAGGCCTTCTCCTCACCGCGGGGGATCAACGAAGTCAATTATTCATCAAATCAGTGCGATCCAAACATCAGGCAAGTCCGAATCGGCTGGAACCCCGGTCATGAACCAGCCGCTCCTTGGAACCAAGCAGCTCACGTGGCTGCACAGGAGGCCCTTCGCACGATAGCCTCCGATGGACCCCCGGAGCCGCCCTTCTCGGATCCCTGGCCCAACTGCCTGACCAACACCTGTACGGCACCAGAGACCATTCGACAATGGTATTATGCACAGCGCACCCCCTGATATCCCTACTGCCACCACTCCATCGCAGGTGATCTACACCACCTAATATGGCACTGCCTCAAGTTTTCTCGCTTTCGTACATTTTGTCCCCCTCACCACGACACCTCCACTTACATAGACCCAACATCCCTCTCACACGGCACACTCTTCGAAATCATCATTTATGCCACAAAAAGCGACCTAGTACGGGTGATTTAGCAGTGGTCTGCACTACTTCTGAAGATATGAAGATTCTTTTGAAGTTGCACTCAAACTGTATCTCAGAACCAATAATTCTTCCTTGTTGTAGTTTTAGACCAGCTTTTTTTTTTTTATTCATGCGTAGGTTTCCATTGATGTACATCCTTGCTATTACACAACTTTGTATTTTTTGTGTTTGTTATATGGCTTGCTTTGGTCTACTTTTGTTCTGTAGCCTGCCTTGTTTTTTAGCCTGTTTGCGTAAAACATGGTAACCATATTTTTTACCTTTATTACTTGTCGCGGACTGCCGGGTACAGCCCGACAAGCCTTCATGGCTTGGGTTGACCGGATTTTGTAATGTGCGTTCCTTTTCATGAAATAAAGCTTATTATTATTATTATTATTATATCCCTTGAAGACGACGCCGTAAGGACTGTGCTCCGCCTTCCCCATTCCCATCCTCCTCCCCCCCCCCCCCCCACTGGCCTTTGACCTTCCTTTTTAATAAGTTAACAACAACAGCAATACCAGCTCTCGTCTTGTCCTCCCTTGTATTCATGCTCGTCTTTCGCGCAAACTTATTTCTTACTACCTAGCAATGAAGTCCTACTCAGCACACAGATAGCTTAAGCTGAAACTGGGGATATCCGCACCGTTCGGCCTCCCCAGAGTCCTTCCGTACATGGCACCCTCTCTCACGCCCAATGCTCGCCTCTACAGGCGGAGAATCGCCAGTACAACGACGCGGGAAACACGCTGAATTTATTTGACACTGCTAGGACGACAGGTAACACAAAAGGTTGGTTACAATAAAAAAGTGCAATGGTTAGCTTGATCCGGCTCGCAGAGGAACAACCGTGTTGTTTTCAACGAGCCACTCTTCTTTGGCGGTCACTGCATTTAGGCCTCGCGTTGGTTCGCTCGCGTACCTCGTCGGCTGGAAGGTTGGTGACTCGGAAGAGACGTTGCACTGCGTGGCATGTTAGTCCAGGCTGGTTCCACAATTTCAACAATGACCTTCAGTTAGCGGGAAGCACCTCACATTCATTCGTGGGGCCGCACGTTCACACCGAATAACGTTTTCGGGTATGCTAGAGCTCCAACGACTCACGACACCAGCTGGCAGCCATTTTGTAAGGAGGCGTTGTGGAGGGAGGAATGGGGGAGGGGGAAGAAAGGGAGGAAGGATGGTGGTATTTCATACTCCCATTAGGACCTGCGTGGTATTCACAGCCAGATACACCGCTTTGGGTGGCGAAAGGTACAATCGTGGTAAATGCGCCTACTCACGACAGCTGTTGGCCACTGCAGTGAACTGGTAGCTTTTCCGCCATCATACTACCGAACGTGGGAGTAAGCCTCCAGCTGTGAGGAGTTTTAAAGGCGTATTTCAGCCAACAATGCCCCATCCAGGCTACTTCGGGTCTTGTGAGTACCCAGACGTATAGACCTACACTGTCGTCTAACATGCTGCTTCTATATACGCGCCCCCTAGTCTTGAACTTAACAAGGAAGAAGAAATAAGCTGGCGCCGCCTTCAAGCCAGTATTTTCCACATGGTACGCTACTTCCTAAACTCTATTCTACCCAATGCCTCCAAGACTGCCGTTTCTGTCGTACCCCTGGTACGTTTATTATTCCTTTATTAATTCCGTGTTCCCCATAATAAAAAAAACAAAAAAAATTGGGGGAACGAAACCCGCTCCAGCCAAGCTATGGCAGGTTAACAGCCAATAAAAAATAAATAAAAAGGAGCGATAGCCCAAAAATATTTTTTTTGTAGAAACCAATTTGTAGATGAGAAAAAAAAATGCTACTTAGCACCAAACCAAACTCTCCACGCTTCCCCAAATCACAGGGAGCAAGCTAATAGCGAACTGGTTAAGCACCAATGACAAAAATAAATCAGAATCAGTACAAATAAAACATACACACCAAGGCAGCCCCGCACACTGCGAAAAGAAAAAGGTAAACAGTGCACATATTATGTGGCATCGCACAGTAGCGAAAACCGGTCTGCAACGCTATATAGCTGACACCAGTCAACAAAAAGTGGCACGTATGACTAGCTTGTGAAAGCATATCTCGCAAAGTTTCAAAAGCGGGGAGAAACAGCATGCCGCTATATCCTTGTACACTGCATAAGAAAAAGACTGACAAAACTCAGTGCATGTTGCGCTTGCACGAGAGAACTTCAGTCCCACAGCGAATCAGGATACAGTAGCCAGCACAATTCTGCAGCCCCGCACACTGCACACATCATACTAGAAAATGCTGTTGATGTGATATTGCAGCCCCGCACACTGCAAAGAACAAAAGCCAGTCACACTAACACGGAAAAAAAAAGCTGAGCACATCACTCGCGGAAAAGTAGATCTTGGCTCGGGTTGCTGGATATCTGTCACACTTCAGGCAGTGCCTTTGAAATAAACTCAACGAGTTCCGCTAAAATTTTTACTGCTACACAGTCATTCAATACTGTCCGTAAATGAGGTGGTTCCAGTGCTTTTCTTATTACATTGTGGAGTCGTCGAACGTACACAACTGTTCTTGTACAATCTTGTAAATAGTGAGAAATGGAAGGTGCGTCTTGACCACAGAAGCATTGACATGTTACCGTCAGTTGTAACCTATAAAAATAATGTGGGAACCGTCCATGTCCAGTGATCAACTGAGTTAGCTTTTTTGGTGGAGGGAAGAAGGAGGGAATGTCCAATACATTGGGTATCCATCTGTACAGTTCTGTGTCGGTATTTTCCGTCGACCACCTTCGCTGCCATTGCAGGTGACCCTCTTTTGTTAATCGAGATCTCATCAATGGATTGGACAGTTTACCGCGGGCATCTTCTCCTCTCGTAGCCGCACTTGCCGCCACCATGTCCGCCAGCTGGTTACCCCAAACACCTGAGTGTCCCGGTACGTTATAAAGATGTACAGAAACAACATTCGCGAGAGAAAGGATGGCTATTTTCAATTGGTGAACTACGGTGGATTGATTAAACGGGTTGTCAAGGGCGGTTAGGACAGAGAGACTGTCAGTGTAGATGTGAACCGGAGAAGAAGGTGGATTATCAAGCAAAAACTGAAGTAGTTTTTTCAGGGCTAGTGCTTCTACGTCGAACGAAGAGGTTGGGGTAACGAGCCGGTAACGGCGCACTGCTGTAATAGAATCAGGCCCAGACATGATAACAAAGCCAGCACCAGCTGAAGTAGAAGTATGCGACCCATCTGTGTAGGCGTGTAGGCCAGGGATTCGTAATCTTTGGTTAGCATCGGCAGCATTAAGCCTCCCGCTGCTAATTCGAATCAATCTGGCTGGATGAGCGAGAGAGTCAATGGGAAGGTCTACGTCGGATGGTTCGCAACTAATCGAGTTGAACGTGATGGATTCCCGCTCAGAAAACAGGAGAAACATAAGTACTTGGATGTCTAGGTGTATGTCTAGAGGTAACGTATTAGCTATTACCTCTACAGCAGCCGTTCTTGTTGTCGTGTACGCTCCTGTGACCGCAAACAGTGTAGATCTGAGAAGCGAGCTTACTCTTGCCCGAAGCATGGAGTGTTGACTCGTATACCACCACGCAGGAGCGGCGTACGAAACGGCTGGCATCACAACCAAATGATGTAATAGGCGAAGATGCTGTCTATTTACAATGGTGTGCATACGACTGAAGCGTATCATGGAGACCGCAAGGTTTTCGACGATGGTTCTGAGGTGATTAACGTGAGCCACAAAGGTTAAATGGTTGTCGAAAACAACCCCAAGGAGCCTCATCTCAGGCACATATCGTAACGACGTCCCGGAAAGTCTCACTGTGGGTTTTCGGCTTGCTCCTCGTTCTCCTCTCGAAACCAGTAAGCAGGAACATTTCGTCGGATTAATCCGAAGTTTGGCGTTGTTGCTCCAAGTGGTAATTCTCTCCAAGGCTTGGCGAGCCGCTGTCTCAAGCTGCCTTCGCGTATGGCCATGTATGACAACGATCGTGTCATCCGCGTATGCCTGAAGATATACGTTATCAGGCATCGGAAGAGAGAGCAGACCATGGATATAAGCATTCCATAAAAGCGGGCTTAAAGGTGAACCTTGGGTGCTTCCCTTTGTAGATGCATGGGTAATGCTACCGGAGTGGGAAAGAAATGACATTGTTCGGCCCTCCAAAAAGGAATGCAATAGCCGGTATATATTGCTAGGGAACCGTTGCGACCGGAAGAAATATAGAAGCCCTGGATGCCAAATTGAGTCAAAGGCGCCGGCAAAGTCCAAAGATATGACCAAAGATAAATCACTTTTATCCCTGCGCTCTTGCAGGGAGCGACGGAGATCCACCAAGGCAGTTGTCGTATACTTCCCCTTAGTAAAACCATACTGGTGAGGATGGAGGAGACCAGATTGATAAAGGAAGAAGTATAAACGGGAATTTAGCATCCTCTCCAGCAGCTTCCCCAGCATAGATGTAACACAAATTGTTCGGTATGACGAGGTTTGATGTCGTGGCCTTCCAGGTTTTAAAAGGAACGTAACCCGGGCAATTTTCCACTCGGACGGGAAGTGTCCAAGCTGAAGGCAGGTGTTAAACAGATTGAGGAAGAATGGGGAAATGTGGGTAATTAATAGCTGAGTCATAAGAGTCATAAGTGTGGCAGGGACGCCGCCTGGCCTCCAAGGGGCGTATGACAGCCATCGGTGTGATCCTCCAGACATGTACAGAAAAGCAGTACTGCAAGCAATGGTCGCAATCCTGAACTAGAGCTACTACTGCTCTATGCAACATGCTCGCTTTGTTCGAAACGAGATAAATTAATGTTTTACTATGGCAAATATACTTCACACCTGGAAGCAATAAAACTCTTTTAAGTTATCGAGCAACCCTCTGCAGAAGAACTTCTGAATATATTTCCTGAAATTTTATAGGAACTCAATTACTTGAAAGCGTCCATCCTGAGCTATGCATAAGATATTATAGCTCGCTCCGGGTAAAATCATGCAGCGCATAGTTTCCAGAGTGGTCCTGTGTTGTTCGTGGTCGGAATCCTGAACACTGTCATGTGTGTGCCACAGTATAATTCTGGTGCGGTGTGTACGAACACACGCTCAGAAAAGCGTATGGCGTAACAGCGCCTTGCTTGCCCTTTGCGGTGACCGCGGAGATATGCAAGGCGGCACCGATACCTGTTTTCCCGCTTTCCCTGCTCTAAAAAGACAACGAGGCATCCTCTGACGCAATGTAGATTCAATAACACCAATATTGAAGAGCGTGTATAACAAATCACTCTCAGGTTCTTAGGGGTGATGCGCTCCGCAATGCTTCTTCGAGTAGCAAAAGCAAATGAACATTTGCCCGCATGAGTTTGACGTACACGGTTCCCTCTTTTACAAACCGGACACGGAGATGCGGACGTCGCCCTTCCACGCGGTAGTAACCATCGCCTGCGAAGCCGACTGTGCTCGCCAAGAAGACGAATGACTGGGTGCTTGGTGTCGGGAATTCGAGCAATGATTAGCAACCGTTCAGTGAGCAGGGAGACCACGCTTTTGGAGTCATTTCGCTTCACTCTTTCACTTCGACACTTTCTGGAGTTGTTGAGTGAAAGAAACTCTTCGATAGAAATCTGCTCGCACGCATCTTGCGCGCCTTCGGGAATTCCTCCTGGGAATCAACGGAGCCTGCATCGCAACCACAGCCTTCATAAGGCGGTCTTGCAGAGCAGTCCTGGATCCCGGCTTTGCCTGACTTTATTTTAGGGCAGTTTTTGTTGGGATGATTGCGCTTTTCTTTTTGCTTCTTCGGCTCGCCTCTACCCCTACCGCATGACTTCTCCGGCAAACGCTGCTGCCTGCGCGTTCACGCACGGACGCCCTTAACGAATCGCGCCTTGGGCGCAGCGTCGCGTGGACTCAGCGAGCGAGCCTCTGGCGCAGGCCTTCGTCGCAGGGATCCGGCGCTCAAGTGGTCTCGCCTGTGTTGACCCACCGGCAACGCTGCGCCTCCTCCTCGGGAGGGCCGTGTTTGCCTTTGCCTCGAGTGCTTCCCCGCGATCGGCCGGCGCCGTGTTACGGCACCGTCGACTGGTGACTGGCATCTGGGCCCCTTCCTCGTCACTGATCGAGGCCGGCCGGCCGTCTTTTTTGCACTTTTAGCTAGCTGCTCTTAACGCCTCGCAGAATCTTGCTGCCGGCCTCTTGAACTCCGCCGCGCACCTTTTGTCAAAGGTCAAAGCGAAGAAGGGGGAAAGAAGACGAAGAAATTCATGCCAGAGTTTCTTTTAACGTCTGCAAATCTTTGAGGCCAGCTTGCGAGACAGCGAGAAATCGGCCGAGGCTCTCATTACGCTAAACTATTGTCTTTTTCTTCCGCCCAGTTCCTTTTTAGAGCCCACGCTTTCTGGTGCTTTGGACACATTCAATTGCACTGTAACGCTTCCACTGTAACGCTTCCAATCCACGAAGAGTCACTAGATCCTTGAAGCTACGCTGAGGATAGATGTACAAGCTGCATTTCTTCTTGCTGTAATCTAACAGAATGACAAAAGACGCGTCTCGAAGACCCGCCTCCTCTATTTTAATCAGCGCCAATTTTGACAAAATGTTGGGGGATATGACACGTCGCCTTTTGCAAAATACGTATGACACTTAGATCAACGTGCTGTATCGGCAATGACTGAGAACGGTGGGAGCTGTGTGTCCATAGCCTATTAGAAGTAATCGTATTAGTCAGGTGCATTAGTAGGTAGCCAGTTCACAAACTTTTGTTAGAATTTCTCGCTGGAAATCAACCTTTGCAAAATGATACGGGGCTCAAAAAAAAGGAGCTGTCAACAGCGTTTTCATTTACGAAGGATAGTTGTCGACAGAACGTGGTCCTTGCCGAAAAGGGGAAACGTAAGTGTGTTGCATGAAGCGGACGGAGTTTGTAGCTATGAAGGTAGTTACGCCAGCTTCGCTACCACAGAACAGAAGAATTGAACTAAAATTGAATTTATTTGCTACAATATCTAGATGGATTCTTGGGCAAGAAGCTGTTAAAGAAAGCTTGACTCAGGCGCGCGAACTAGTACACCGCTTGGCTTACAAGGCATACGCATACGGTGCAAAAATACTTGGGACATAAACAACATAGCGTTTTCCGAGACTTGCAGCATGTAAACAACGGACAAAAATTGAAATATTTTCTTTCAGAAGATATGAGAAAACATGTGCAAAGACAAACATATTGATCTTGAACATGATAACAAGCAACACTGTTTGCGAAAATAAGAAAAATAAGTAAAGCACGCAACATACTATAATGCAGCAATGGGTGGTAATTGGCTGAACAAATAAACGCGGACAATACAAAAAAATTATGTCTTGTACTCCAACATAACATAAATAACACTCAGTGCAACAGGTTACGAAGTAAATGACATAACCTGGAAAACTGCGAAAAAGAGAACTGAAATAGGGAAAACACTGTAAATAATTCGTGTCATGAGTTTGTATTAATTTAAAAAATATTACTAGGTTTCTGTAAATGAAAATCTTTCTTCCCAGTTTAATTTATATATGATATCGGGAAGGTTCTAGTTCGTACGAAATCACGGTATGTGCATGTGTCAGTATTGCGTGTGTTAGCTCGTGGGTAGAAAGTGTTAGCAGCGCTGTGGATACTAAGGCCACTAAAGACTGAGCGACTTTCTGTTTCAACTTGAAGATTAGCCCTTTCAGTTATTGTTCAACAGCAAGCAATGCCTAGTTTGCTCAGAAGTGAATAATTTGAGCTAGCGTTTGTCTCCCCCGTTTCCCTTCAATTTTCCCGTGAGGTTTCCCAACACCTCACAAAGCGAACAGAGAGAGCCGGGCCCGGCAATACTCGATCGCCGCCATATTCCTAGAAGCTCGCGCTCATTTGCTTTCAATTTTGTCGCAACCAATCAGGAAGGGTTTATTCGATGCCATGTTGGTGTGGCGGCGTACAGCTGATTCGGCCGCGAAGACCCGTTCCTTATTGGCGGTGACCAATGATCTGGGTGAAGCTTTCCGGGGAATGTGCCCCGGACGTGGAAAATACGTTTGGAGTTGATCAAATAATCTCACGACCGTCTCGTTTCTGGTCGATCGCCCTAATTACTCCTTCTCTTGTCGCGAACTGTGTCAAGTCTTTATGCGCTAGTGGTCACTAGTTGCAGTAAGCTGTCGCGCTCATCCATATGCACGCATATTTTGACTGCGCGTGCACACAAAGCGAAGCATTTCAACGAAATCGAAACTGAAACATGGACTGAGCTGTGGCAGCATATTTTATGATGCGCGCTTGGTGTGGTTCGTGCCTTTCTAAAAACGCCTGACTATCAAACGTTCTCGCGCACATTTAGTTCACCTTACTACGTCCCTGCTGCCTCCGTGTTTGTTTTCGAAAAAAACGCTTAGGTAAGCTCCACCAATCCCGTTTGACCATGAATTCGCGGTTTGTCATGTCACAAAGTGTAGTGCGCGGAATTGGATGGGGCGTCCACACTTGTTACGTTGTTGGCATTTCTGGGTTAATAGCAACTGCTCCCGTCGCGAGTGGTATATTGGTTAGTTTAATAGCAGCGCTAGGACAGGACACAGCGAAGGCGACACGAGACTGGGCGCTAACAACAAAGGGTTTATTTGGCCGTAGCTGAATATATAACCTGGGAAATAAAAACAATAAAACACACAAAACGATAAAATTGCGAATGCAAGGGCTTGTTTCTATAAAAATTGCACATGCGCTGCGATTACAATCAATGACGTAGGTAATCGTGCTCCTTTTTGTGCAAGTAAATCGAGGCCATGCTGACGGAATTCTCATTTCGTGTATGGGTGATGTGGCCCTCAAAGATTTCCCTGGTGCGTTGCCCCTTATATGATCTTAGTACACGCGTCTGTTCAAGTCTTGGCGTACATCCACACTTCGTACAGTGAAGGGCTAGATTGCTGCCTTTTCCTGTATTTTTGTTGCAGGCGTGTTCTCATAGCCGGTCGTTTAGGCAGGGGCCTGTTTGGCCCGTGTATGACTTACCGCAGGACAGCGGTATGTCCTACACTACCCCCGATGAGCTCTCAACGAATTACTGCCCGTGCCTCTTAGAGCGAAGCCGAGTGGAGGTTTTTTCAGCATTTCCTCATCTTCACAGTCAGGTTAATTTGTTAGGGGCGCTTAACACTACATTGACACCGACTCGAGCAGCAACCTTCTTGAGTTTGTGGGAAACCCCATGAATATATGGAACGACAGCCCACTTCCATCGTTCTGTCTCTTCGCTCTCCTCTACTGGTTTTCGCCTTCGTAGTTCGTTCAGGAGGGTTTCCGATATACCTAACAGCATGGGAGCGGGGAATCCTGCCTTGGTCAGCCGTTCAACTTTATTAGAGAGGCTGGACCCGAGCTGCTGCCAGCAGGATCTGTTAAAGGCGTTGCGGAGAGCCGATATGGCGACGCCATGCCTCTTTTGACGATTTTTGAATGGGCTGACTTGAAAGGCGGTAAACTCTTCTTAGAGCGAGGCGAGTATTTTCAGCACACGTGCTCGGGGCGCAGCGTCAGCACTAGGTCAAGAACCTAATGTGGTCATCACATGGTTCTTCGGTCGTCAAGGTGAAGCCCTGAAGACTGGATTTTAACAATCTGAGAATGCAGTGCAGTTGTTCCTGACCACACGAAGTTGCATCGCGCTCGAAAAAAAAACTAAAAAATAGTCCACGTATCGAAACACCCGCTGAGTCTCACTACCTACCAGGCTTTCGGCAAGTTTCCTGTCGTAGCATGCAAGTAGCAAGTCGCTTAGTACCGGAGCGAGGCAAGCGCCGATGCACACACCTTTGTCTTGGACGTAGTAGTCTCCCTTGAAGGCCATGACGGACGACTCCAGGTAGAACTTCAAGAGTCCCAGAAATTTTCCTGTGGCCGTCAGCATGACGTCGATTGACTTGCACAAAAAGGAGCGCGATTACCTAAGTCATTTATTGCAACCTTAGCGCATGTGTATTTTTTATAGAAACAAGCCCTTGTCTTCGCAATTTTATGATTCTGTGTGTTTTATTGTTTTTATTTCCCAGCGTATATATTCAGATACGGAGCGCCCAGACTCGTGTCGCCTTCTCTGTGTCCTGTCCTAGCGCTGTTATCAAACTAAGTATCTACCAACAAGCCCGTATTAAAACAGTTTTTCGGTAAATTGGTATTCACAATGCTCTAATCTACCGATATAAGTGAACTTGCTCTAACAATTTATTGTCCCTGTAGAAATGGTTTAGGCGCGCTGGATGAAAAAAAGTGCGTAAGATGTGGAAATTATACATATGTTGAAAAGCTATAACCTTATAAGAGTTAAATATACCTCTTGTTGGAATGAATAATGCACACCTGGAATGAGGCGCATAATTTGTTCTGAAGTACTTGGATATTCATTCTGTTAGTCTTTGTTGTGCTCGTTCGGACTAAGCGGCAGCAATTGGGCTGTGATTCAAATGTGCATAATATAGGGACCGTGCAAGAAGACTGCCGCGCCGTCTTGTGGGTGCTTCTTAAACTAAAAAGGGGCAATGTGGTTTTAAGAAATATTTAAAAGTTCCATTTTTTATCATTTCCAAGCAATCATGGTTCATCCCAGGTTTACAGGCTTCGGTGAAGCGTTTTCAAGCGAAGTACAGTGGCTAGATGTCCGAGCAAGACGCTCTGCAGGAAAGCCAGCTTACACAGTGGGTTTCCACCAAGGCAAATCAAGCGCCTAAAGGGGGGGAACCCTTCCCGTGGTCGGAATCGAACCTGGGTCCGTCGCGTTATGAAGCCGATGGCAATTAGATTGCGCATTCAATTTCCGACACAGTCGAAGCAGGATGAGTTTTGGACTTGGACTAAGGTTACATGAGAGGAAGTTTCGCGTTTTAACCATTTTTCTCGAATAAAAAGAGCTCCAATTTTTTGTGTTCTCTTTTTTTGCAATGCAGGTTTTGATTGATTGATTGTGGGGTTTAACGCGCCGACGCAACGCAGACGATGAGGCGCGCCGTAGTGGAGGGCTCCGGAATAATTTTGACCACCTGGGGATCTTTATCGTGCGCCGAAATCTCGTACACACGGGCGTTTTTGCTTTTCGCCTCCATCAGAAAAGCGGTCGCCGCGGCCGGGAATCGAACCCGCGACCTCGTGCTCAGCAGCGCAACGCCTTAGCCACTGAGCCACCGCGGCGGGTGTAATGCAGGTTTTAAATATGCTTAAAAGGGACCCCACATTGTTCGTAGGGCTCATCTGGAGTTTCACAGGGAAATACGTCTATTCCGTAGCATTTTTTTCCGAGTACCCCCATAGCCGGGACCGTGTAATGCCCTGTATTTCCACAAAAATACAGATACCGTGGAAGTTCCACCTGTAATCGCTACAGCAGCGTGAATAGAGATAACTCGTCGCACAAAATTTTGAAAACAAAAAATAAAATAAAAGACATTACGGAAACTACCCAAACGTGTAACGCGCTGCATTTTGCCAATAATGCAGATTTCGGGAAAGTTTCATATGCATTCGTTATAATTCCGTAAATGGAGGTAATTAGTCGGAGAGTCGGACGAAATTTTGAAAAACTACTAAAATAATAAAAATAATAGGCTATTCCGGAAAAGGGCAAACCGTATAAAGCCCTGCATTTCGACAATATTGCAGACTTCGCGAATGTTCTACTTCGAATCGTTATAATAGCGTACATGAAGATAGTTGGTCCGACAGTATTTTAAAAATGCCGAACATTTCACTGTAAAAACTCACATTCAAGACAAGCGGCATAACAATGCTACGCGTTAGTATATACTTCTCTGAATTTCTGCGGACTTTTTTTATTGTGCAGCTGGGAACAGAGCAGTAAAAAGAGTCTAATGCATTCTGTGCGCTCGCAATGTTTTGGATCAGAAAAACCGCTCTAGATTTTTATCGCATCGTACCTTTAACAAACATGCAAATAGGAAAGTGGGATAGCTACTGACTCTAACTGTTGTTAAAATAAAAAAAAATGAGAAAGAATTTTATTGTGCAGGGGTGAAGGCGTTGTCGTTGTTGTTGCAATCACGTGGCCATTCGAACTTATCGCTGATTGAAGCTGAATATGCGTGGCGAATGGGCTTCAAAACGGTAATGTTGAAGTCCCCTCGTGGATTAATTTCCACTCGTCGTCACTGACGCAGCTAAATAATTATCGATGTGCCTAGAGGAAGCACTCGTGAAAGGTCTGTACATAAAAGAACAAAAACGTGACTGCTTTATAAATTTTAAACATTCTGTTGATTGCATAAAAAGGAGAACCGGGAGTTAACGTGAAAAATTAGACTTGTTTTCAACAAGACAACGACACCACCATCCTGCTTCTTTTATTGGTTCAGAAAAATCGTTTTGTTGCCATCGCACGTGCATACTTCAAATTTTTGTCTGCAACCCATGCCTCTTCTCTGAGCATATAACGTCAATCTCAAAAATGAATTCATTAAAAAATAACGACCTCTTCATCTTTGTTCCGTACTAATCGAATGTTTGCGTTTAAACAGGTCAGATAACTAGGTCAACTGAGTTAACTAATCATAAGTAAGTTAACTAAGTAAACACGTAACTAAATTACCAACATTGTTGGGAGAGAGTGCCATCTGCGAGAGCACCCGACGACGAAGGCGTTCATAGTCGTTACACGATCCCGTCAACGTCCCGGGCATTTGTGATGTACAAAAGAAGCGCCGATTCATCGTTTATGCCATGCTGTTTCTACCGTTGGTCCAAACAAAGCGCCTGTTTTAGCTTTTGTCTGGGCAAGTACAGGCTGGCAACCGCGTCCCCTCAGGATCACCGCAGCAGTGGACGGGTGACCAAGATCGTGTGTGTAGGGCTGCAAAAGATCGTGAGCGCGTTCCTTGCCCTTTTGCAGCACTGTGCCATGTTTCGCGGGGCTGTGGAATGTAGCAGCAACGTTCGCAATGGCACCGGCCTCCCTCACGGCAACATGCTGACTGGCTTCACTTCTGATCTTGTATGCCCGTAGCCATTCGACCATTCGGCAGGTGGCGCCAATTACCTTAAATGAGCGCCACCCGTAGCCGTTCAAAGTGGCGCCAATTCCACGTAACATGCACCCGAATTATAATGCGACAGGAGGAGCCGCAAGGGCACCATCAATCCATGCACAGGATGTTTACGCCCCCTTCACTCGCTATGCAAACGCATCTCCATACTTCCACAGGTCGGTGTGACCGACACCAACGGAAAAGAATTAACAGAAATTACGACCTTAAAACAACCGCTAACTAAGCGCCGTGGCCATCGACAGATGCTTCCGTTCAAGGTGGCGAGTAACAGTGACAAGGTTCGAAGTACGCTCAGTGGGAATATCTTTGCCTGTTGGTGTTAGAAACGCGAGGCAATAGTTCTCGACCTTAAAGAAAGAGAGTAGCTGCGGATGTCAACCTGAGCCGGGCCTGTTCTTCCCCCGCATGGTTGCCGAAGCCCAGATCGCACTTTGATGGGCACCACCGGGCGGAAGGGGGGGGGGGGGGGGGGGGGAGACTGAGGGAGGCCCGGGGCCAGCTTAACGGGACTTTGATTGCGTCCCCGCCGCCGCTGCACTGTTGCTGATGCTCCGCTCCGAACAGCCCGAAGGGGGCAGCGCAGTTACCACGCAACCCTCAGACGCCGTCGGCGAGACCCGGTCTGATGGAGACCCGGGGCTGCTGCCGCGTCTACGCAAATTGGTCGCTTCGCGGGCGCTAAGGCGAGGGATGGTAACGAGAGCTCCGCTTTCCCAGGGCCCACTTTTGCGCTTCACGTGAACATCGACTTCCAGGGAGCGCATGTCTCAACAGCGAGCGCTTCTAACGTTTTTTTTTTGTTTTGTCTGCAGGGCCTCTTATGGAAGCGTTCATGGCGCTGGAGACGCCACTGGAAGTGGCTTACTCGCCCTTTGCAGTACCAGGCAGCAGTAGCCACTCCCGAACGCCTTATATGTCAGCTTTACATTACTGTCAGAGAACCGAGAAATAAAATCTCAGCCGCCGCGCCCGCTGAAGCAACGCGGTGTCCAAACGTTCAAGTACAGTCTGTCATTGAAACTCAATGGCGGCATATTTCAGCGCGTGGTTCAGCGCGTGACTGCTGGTGCACAACAATCGGGCTCTCTTCCAGTAACTTCAGGTGTACCCCAAGGAAGTGCATTAGGACCATTGGTTTTTTACTATATAATAATGATATTGTGTCTGTCGTGGTGCCTGGTGTTATCATTTGATTATTCGCGGATGATTGAGTTTTGTTGAAGAGTATCTCCTGAGCAAAGGATCAAGATGGGCTTCAAACAAGCCTTAATAACATTAATGAGTGGTGCAGGGACTGGGGCATGGTGATTAATAATGAAAAATCTGTTCTTCGCATGACTCGTAAAAAAACTCCCATTCCTTTCACATACACGCTAAGGTCTTCCCTTTTGAAGCAGGTCACTAACCATAGGTATTTAGGTGTAACAATTACCGAAAATCTATCCTGGAACCTCAAACACCCTCAAACACCCTCAAACGTAAAATTACTTGGCTATCTCTCCCTTATCCACCCTAAACTTGAATATGCCTGCATTGTATGGGATCCATTCACCGATTCTAATATTAAAAAACTTGAAAGGATTCAAAGGAAAGCCGTTTGATTGATTTTCTCTAAATTATGCCCACTACATTCTCCCTCCGACCTTATGGCAGCTAACAATATTCCACGCCTTGAGACACGAAGGAAAATGTTCCCCCTGGATTTTCTCGCTCAACTTGTTGACAACCAATTGGCCATTGGCGTCACACTATATCTGTCCCCTTTAAGAACTCGACAAACGCGCCATCACCACCCTCATTCTCTAACACCGTATTTCGCTAGAACAGACACACATAAATTCTCTTTCTTCCCTCGGACAATAGCCGAATGGAATTCCCTTACAGATCCCATGTATACTTCTCAGTGATGTTTGTTGTTTTGTTTTTTTGTATTCATGTTCGCAATGTATTTACTGCTTTAACACTATGTAACCACCCACCCTGCATGGACCTTCAATGGTCCACAGTATGTAATAAATAATTAAATAAATGTATTGTTCGGCACAAAGGCTTGTGTTGGGGCTTGTTGGCACAATTTCGAATTCCAGTTCAGCGTGGGCTGCATACTTGCACGAGTGAAAAGGGCAGGCGAATGGAAAAACCATGCGTTGCACCGAGCTATTGTTTCTATCACTCGTCCAAGTATGCAGTGCGCGCTTAATTTGAATTCAAAATAGTTAAGCTCGCTGTGCCTATCTAATTGGGACCCACAGTATCGGTCTCTGGCTTGAAACGTTCCACACATAGGCACGTTGTTTTTTCCCTCATAGAGTCAGGTCCTGGCCGGTCGAGTTGCTTCAACTCCTAAACTCATTTTTTCCGACCACGAACAATGTTCGTTCAGTTACACGTAGCTCTTTGAAACTATTTCAGATGAGGGACGCAACACAGTATGAATGCATTATACTTCTGAAGCTAACATGCTGCTCCGCTGGCAGTAGTCGCCATTCGCCACTAATACTAGTGGTAGTCCGTCTTTTACGGAAAATCCCCCAGGAGTTCTGCGAAGGGAAGTTTGGCATTATCCTCAGTGCAGCCGTACGGGTACAAATGAAAGTTAACAGCTTTCTCAGAAACTTCGCAGTTGAAGGAAACCAGACGATAAAATTTCTACTTCCAACAATATAAAGTTAACTGGATATCAACCTCAACGGCGTCGTTAACTGTATAGCCTCAATGCAGCCGTACGGCTGCATCGCGGCTATCTAGTGAACGATGCCATTTGCAATTAACGAGATGCATTGTCAAATTTCCTTCGTAGTAGTAGCCAGTAGCTCTACTAGAACCGCGAAAGCAAACAAGGGGGCGCTCTCAAGCTGCGCCAGGTAAAGCGATCAAGGAAAGCCGATGGGTTTATAAACCTGTAAGCTCCTGTAGATCGCCGTATGACGCTATCGTTTAAGATGAGGCCTTTTGACAGCGCGTTCCAAATCCGTTCGTACAGTCCTAACAATCACTGCTAACAGTGGGCGACTTTTTTCTTCTCAGAAAATCCATCAAGGCATGACACTACTCTCTACGGCACAAGCCGTCAGTAGCCTGCCGGGGCACCACCTTCCGCTCACATCTTTAAAGGTCCGCTGCCTAAACGAGCTTCGGGGGGCTTTTACAATTCACAAGGTTCGTAACTCACAAAGCCTGCGGTATAAACATCCACTTAATAGTCAGCGACCTGCGTTGTCACTCTTGCCCCGTTGTCGGCCTTATTCTGGAGTCTGGTAGTTCATCTCTACCAAGTACCTGGATAACGCTCGAACACACAGGCGTCCGCCGTAACGTTGCTGGTCCGTTCGCGGAGCCGGCATGAAACGCGCAAACATGCCCATCTCGACAGTACTCGGGGCATCGTGTCCAAGTTGAGTTGGAGCGTAGCTTAATGAGCAGCATGATCGCAGGCGGTCGTCAAATCGCGTCATCCGCACAAGTCAAGAAAATTGTAGAATCAAGACGAGTAACTACCAACCTGCTGTAACTACCAAACTCGTGCTGCTATGTAAGCCAACCCACTCAACCGAGAAAAGCGGAGTAGCGGAACGTTATTTCTTCCACCCCCTCGTCACAAGGGAATAACTTTGAATACACAGTGCGCTACTATCAATTACTTGGAAGGGATTGCGGAAGCGTTTTCAGTCTACCCGCTTTTCTGTTCAATTCCATTCAAATTAATTTGCTTCGTTCAACATCTTAACGATGTTTGCAGCACAGGAAAGAAGCCTACAAGGCTTGACAGGGCCTGTGCCGAAATGCATGTCCCACCACACGGTCAAAAGAACAAAAGTACACCATGTTCCAAAAGCAAGAATAAAAGCATGGCCCATCTTCACTACATACAATACTAGTGTAGATATATACAATGTATATATACGTGACAGGGTACAACTCCAGTGTAGAAATAACGAGTATAAAGAAGGTGTAAACCAAGCAAATAAGAAAAAAAGTAACAGCAAGTGCACATAAAAACACAGCACCAAAGGAAAAGAATGAACGAGGCAGCAGTACAATAAACCGTCAAGTTTACACGAACATTTTGTGCAGTTGCTTAAAAGCCCTGAATAATATATCTATGTTCGATGGCAATCCCGTTAACCTAACATTGTTGCAAGTATATATTTTACCATTGGGATTCCGTAATTCGTGCAGCATTTTCCAATTATTCCGTATTCGATGAAGCCGATGCTTGGTCGGCATACCGTCTGGCAAGGTAGCATACCAATGCACAAACTGGAAAACAGGTAACAAACCAAGTCAATAACGAAAACGACGTTTCGGAAGTGCTACTGCTCCCTTGTTCACAATAACAGCGGTCAATTAAAGGTGCCGATTTAAATAGCACCAAGTAACCTTTCGAGAGATTTGGCGTGGCCTGGATTCGTGCACCCGCCAGTTCTGTTAATCAAGTGCGGCGTTGTCTGGATGATTAGAGATTCCAGATGACGGCGTGCTGATGTGTTGGGCTCCGTCATCAGTATCTCGAGGCCATCCCACTTCATCTTGGGTCCAGTCTTTTGCATGTTGTCCGCCATAGCGTTGGACACCGTGCTTTCTTTTTGGACATTGTACCGGTCTTGCTTCGGGCGTTTGCAGAAATTACCGGATTCAGCTATATACTATTCAGCTATTCAGCTTAAAGTTTCATCCTTGGCGGGCTGTGACAGTATTAACAGTAAATTACTAAAAAGTACCGTTTCGGTCTCAAGCCAGATACTTTGCCTAATCTTCACACAATCATTACAAACAGGTAACCTCCCAGACAATTGGAAGAAGGCTCAGGTTATTCCCATTTCTAAATCAGGCAACCGCGCAATCCCAGCTAACTACCGACCTATTTCCTTAACCAGCATCCCATCTAAAATGCTCGAACATATCATAGCGTCAAACCTAACGACATATCTGGAATCCATCAAATTTTTCTTTGATCATCAACATGGTTTCCGGAAACTACTATCATGCGAAACACAACTGGCAGAATTCACACATGATATACTTCACTTCAAGGATGAAAATCTTCAAACTGACGCCATCTTTTTAGATTTCTCTAAAGCATTCGACCGTGTTCCTCATAACCTATTACTGTCTAAACTATGCAGCCTGGGAATCCCTCCCAACATAATTTTCTGGATAAAAAATTTTCTAAAAAACCGTAAGCAGTTCACCAGCGCTAATGACCACGACTCACCTCTCTCCGACGTAACGTCAGGCGTCCCCCAAGGTGCCTGTCTCTCCCCGCTTCTCTTTCTAATATACATAAATGACTTACCCACCAATAGGCTAACCAAATTAAGACTTTTTGCCGATGATTGCGCTTTATACTCTCCAATCTGTACACCAGACGACAGCGCTAAACTTCAACATGATTTAGATTTAATTGTAACTTGGTGTGATAAATCACTAATGCCATTAAACCTGACTAAATGTAAAATGATGTCATTCACCCGCAAAATGAGCCCAGAAAAATTGACCTATAGCATAAAGTCTGTTCCCATTAGCCCTACACAATCATACAAATACCTCGGAGTGCACCTGTCATCGTCGCTATCGTGGTCAATGCATATTCAAATCATCTGTTCAGAAGCTTCACGCACTCTCGTATACCTGCGCCGCAACCTAAAATTAGCCTCGACAGACATTAAAAAGTTAGCTTATGAAACTTACGTCCGACCGAAACTAGAATATGCTTGCTCAATTCGGCACACCTCACAAACATATCTAACTAACGATTTATAAAGGATTCAGAACCGCGCTGCCCGTTTTATTTGCTCCAAATACACTAACGATATCAGCGTTACTGCACTAAAAGAATCATTGAAACTGCCGTCACTTGAATCTCGTCGTATCATTTCTCGATTGTGTCTAATGCATGCTTTCTATTATCACCCTCAATCACGGCACGTCCTCCTTCAACCATCGCACAGAACTTCATCCCGCATAAACCACAGTCACCCTATCGCACCAATAAACGGACACACCTCTGCAATGATTACTTCCTTCTTTCCCAATGGAATAACACTGTGGAACAAACTACCTGATAAATAGTCACGTGCAATAACCGCCAAATTTTCCGCAGTAAACTAAAATGTCACATGTCGCAATCTAACAGAATGTGCTGTTTTCCTTGCCAATGTTTAAAGACTTTTTAACTACTGTATAAACTGCTGCCACTTTTCTCTGGAAGCTTACCTTTGTACCTTTACTTTTTATTTTCATTTGGTAATATTGACGTTTTGCTTTGCATATTGTACTTTTTTTTTCATTGATCTCTGAATGTTTACGCTTGGAACCCTTTGAGTTTTGTTGAGCTGTTCATCATACCTTGTACTCCGCCCCCCCTTATGTAATGCCTTCGGGCCTTTAAGGTGGAATAAATGAAATGAAATAAATGGAAATAAATGAAATACTCTGCTAGACAATTCGCGCAAGCGATCCGATAAACGGTACCGATAAATGCGCAACGCGGGAGTTTGTCTTTAACATTAACCAGCTCACCTTGAAACTTGCTTGTAGGCGCGTCCGCAAGTTGCACGTTGTATTTGCGGAAAACACGTGCCAGCGCCTCACTGGTCTTAGGTACGTACGGACCAACGGCACCTTTTGGCCTCTCTCTGCTCTGGCTGGTTACACCTTCATCGAATATGAAGTGCTCCGGAGCCATCGTTTTCTGCTCGCTTCTCATGAATGAACGCGGGTACCCGTTCTTCTTGAGGTATCTTTCAATTTTTAGCAACTCTTCCTGGAGCACAACTTCGTCGAAGAAGGTTGGTCTGGCCCGATTTGTTAACGCCATTACCACGGTCCGTTTGTGGCTGCTAGGGCGTACGGATTGGCAATCGTGGTACCCTCCAGAACGGGTCGGTTTCCAGTAAACATTAAAACTTAGACCTTCTTGCCCACGAGTAACTATAGCGTCCAAAAATGGAAGTTGACGTCCAAAAATGCAAGTGAACCGTTGGCAACCTTTTCCAGAGTGTAATTATTCGAAGGTTTCATGCCATTGAGGTGCTCCAGGAATTGCTGGATGTACATCCGGTCCAGTGCGGAACATAACTGCCTTATTTTTGTTAATGTTTAATATCAAAGCATTCCTTGTAGTCGAGTTATTATACAGCACATATTTTTATTAGCTCGAATCGATGTCTGTTTCTTAATGACCCCCCCCCCCCCCCAAATTAAACTAGTGCCATCTGCACATATGGTGCACACTGCTGTCTCATAAATATGTGCGATCTCAGTATTGTACACGACCAAAAGAAAAGAGTCTGAAATACTTCATTCGGGCACACCTGCGTTTATTTGTTTAACTGCGGACTGCTTGCACTAATTTCCCTGTGCCGTGAACGACGTTGCAAGAAAGATGAGATTAGTGGCGGTGCTGTCCCTCTTATGCCATAACACTGCAATTCTAGTGCATGTGTGTTAAGATTTCTTACCTCAAATGCTTTTGTCAAATCGTAGAGCGTACCAAGCATCATGCGTTTGTCTTTGATATTCTGCAGTATCAATTCTTTCTGTTTGAATTATGCCAATTCCGTCTACTTATTTTTGCGGAAGCCGTATCGGGCGGGCGTTAAAATGTTCTACCGTTCTGTAAATGAATTCTGTTGTTTAGGAATCAGTTCTCCAAATACTTTAGAAAAGAATGGGAAGAACAGAAATCGGGCGATCATTCGATAAGTAATTTTTGTACCCCTTTTTATATATTGTTGTAATTTTCGCACACTGCATGTTACGAGGCAACGTTCCAGATGCTAAGCAAATATCGAATGTGTGTTCAAGGCAATGAAAAATTAAATAAATAAGAAATTTAACGGGCTGTGCCTGCACATTACACATATCTGTAGACATGTTGCATCTCTAGCAAGTGGGGAGCAACATGTGAATGGTTCGTGAATGGTTCGAGAAACCCAGTTTAAAGTCATTCTTGGGCATTCGATGCTGGGTGGACAGCAGGAAAAAAGAAATGGTTAAAGGCATTGGCCCATTCAGCACGTGAAGTTTACATTCAATTCTTGATCACTTTCGTAACACGTTGTGACGAATTTCCAAACAGTGATGTACGCTTTTTCAGACATTCCCCGCTGCCCAGTGGATGACGTGAGAAGATTACAATACAAACACTTTTTAGCAACGAAGTCCTTTTGTAAAAGCGTTTCTGTGTACATGTACTATTTAACGTATCAAGACATTTTGCTTAGACAAATCTTCGGTAACGTTTGTCGCGTTTTGCTATTAGCTCTAACAGCTCAGTTGTTATCTATGGCTTACTGGCTTTCTTCGATCGTGCAGCGATTTTAAATTAAAAATATGGATAATAAATACATGTTAATATTGACATAACTTCCTCCTAGGCTCCTTCAGGGTTACATTCGTTCCTTACATCATTCCATGCAACATTTGTTAGACTATTCCTAAATTTACAGCTTCGTTTGCGGCTTTGATAGCTCCTTATATCCTCAAAGACCGATTTCATGTGATCCGCGCTATGCGTTTCTTCCCGAAAGCCGGTTTGGATGGTTCTAGTGTCTGCTCGCAAGTCCCGTTCACCTCTTGGGGCTTTTAATTCCCGGTGCAGTTCATCCTTCAAATGAATAATCATTTGACTCCCCTTAGCTAAGAGGAGGTAGCACAGCAGTAAACAATACACTGCAATAACCCTTGGCAGAAGTGACAGCCCTTGAGACAAAGTTAATTTACGCCATCTAAACAGCGCAACAATGCAACCAAGCTGAAAAACGCACGCACGGAAGGACGTATGGGGCTGTCCATTTGGTCGTAACCGCGGCCAATGCACCCATGACAAGCCTGGCTGGTCCTTTTGGGCGCTCCAAGTCACTTATTTTGCGCAGACTCGGGGACCTCGGCGGTCTTCAAGATGAGGCAGCGCAGGGAAGTCCGGATGTTGGTTTCGACGTCTCTCACTTGCTTGCACAGGAGGGCGATAAGCGATCAGGCTGAAAAATGCAGTCAAGGAAGCACGTTAGGCGCTGTCTGTGCAGCCGTCACCGCTGCCAATGCCAGGCGGACGCTTGGCATTGGCAGCGGCGATTGTGGCATTGATTGGGCTTTAAAGGTAGTCTTTTAAGAAACAAAAAACTCTTCGTCACAACTGCAACGACTAGAGAAGCACTCAACATACGTTTGGCATAGAAAACAAATGATATCCATTTTCCGCAGAAAAAAAAAACTCACTGGCGTTTTCATGACTACGGCTCCACTTCAGGCATTTAGCAGCTCGGCTGTAACTAACGGGGCTAGCCCTGCCTGCCACCAGTACTTCGTGTTCATCGTTTCGATATGCAACTACCGTTACCTAACCTAACAAACCTAACCTTGGTTGCCAGTCTTTCAAAAGGCCCCTCAGCTTTAATTAAAAAAAAACCGAATTTAGTCCGCCGCAGTGGCTCAGTGGCTAAGGAGTTCTGCTGCTGAACTCAAGGACGCGGGTTCCATTTTCAGCCGCGGTGGCTGCTTTTCTGATAGAGGCGACAACCGAAAACGCCCGTGTGTTCCAAATTTCGCGGCACGTTAAAGATCCCCACGTGGTCAAATATATCCGGAGGCCTCCACTACATCGCGCCTCATCGCCGGTGTAGCGTCGGCGCGTTAAACATCATACTCACGAAAACAATTCAAAGCACGTCGACCTAACTGCGGTTTACTGTGAAACCGCAGATTAGAAAGAACAGCGGAGCAGTAAGATGCAGCAGCCAGCAGGGAACGGGGCATTGTCGACGCATTTCCCCTCCTTCCTAAGATGGAACCGAATAGTCGCCATGTTTCACCTAACATAAGATTTGTTGTATCGGGCACCCCACACCGGAGTCGGGACGCGCTCGAGGGGTGGGAGCGACGGGCGGCAGTCAGAGCAGCAGTGGGAGCCTGAGTGGAAGGCTCTCCTCTCTGACAAGTGCTGCTGTAAAATCGAGAATTTAGGCAGCTCATGCTTTGACCCCTCACAGCTACAATTTTCGCTTTCCGTTTGTTTCATCTTCATTGTATTCATGTTTCAATGTTTTGGCCGCCGGAATTGCTTTTCAGGCCCATGAGCTCTCAGAACTCGCAACGCATACCCGTCTGAAAACCTAGTTTCTTGAAAACCAATTACGCTTCCATAAAGCCATCGCTCGAGCACGTGCATTTTAGTTTACTCTTTCTTAAGATAAAATTGAAAGACGCGCACTCCTGGAACGCACCCGCATCACAGTCAGAGCACCTCACGTACAGCCCGCTCTGTGCATAGTGTCTTGTGCACCGAAGCTAAAAAAACGAACGGAAAACCCAGCCAGCTCTTCGTTTGCAACATATCTGCGCGCTGTTTTGAGAGGGAAGAATGTATTGACCGGATTGGCGCAACCTTCTATGTGGTCGAGGACGTCTCCTCCCACGCCTGGTAATCTTCAGTTGTAGCGTGTTTGCCAGCTGCGAGCCTATTCGTCTCCATCGCGGGAACATTTCGCGACAAGGCCGGGGTATTTTCCTGTTTTGCGCTAGTTAGGCCAGTGAGGAAATCGGAAGATGTCCTCCCTTCCCATTTCTCAAGTAGCGATTCGTGCACAAAACGATGTTCGCGCGGGATCTGAGCATCGCCTTTCTTTAGCTTGAACAACGTCTTTGCGTGCGTCAAAATCTGTTTGTTGGGCTCCAGATCCGGAGGAGCCAGATATCCGAATCTTTGGCGTCCAGCCCATGTTTCTATGTTTTCTGTTTACTACTTCAGAGTAGTCAACAAGTTTTAAGATCAAGAAAGACGATATGAAGCCCCGACGAGGTAGGAAAAATATATTTAGAATATTTACAGCTGAGACTGGGGTGCGACACAAGCCAGCATCATCTCAAACCAAGCGCCAGCATTCCTCTCACTTCTTCATCGTCATCTACAGACAGCGGTCCGTAGCAATACCCCGGCGTTGAGGCGCCGTCCCGCGGTGATGCGCGTCGTTGAGCAAGGCTAGTTGGAACTATGGTATGTACCTTGTTTTTAGGCACGTTGGCCGGTTCGATAGGTACGTTGGCCAATTCGGTCGCCAGTTTTAAGCTAGTTCTACGTGCACGACGTCTGCACGCAGCTGGGCGGAGGAGTGTTGTACAGCAGCTACTTCCTACGTCACGTCCGTAGCATTACGCAATGCTTGATAAGGTCCAGCTTAACGAGGAAGGACCTGTCGACAGGCCGACGTGCCGTCTGGGTATCCACCAAAGCACTAGGGACCCTGCACGAAACTCGACGCCACGGTGGCGCTGTGATGCAGAAGCCTGGGATGCCGTAAAGCGTGAACGGGCCATTTGATGGGCTACTTCGCGCCTGGAAATGGTGTCGGGGGCGTTTTCACTCCGCGTTTCTGCAGCAGAAGGTACCAAAGTGTCCAAGGGTGACTTGGCAAGGGTAACTTAACTTTAAAATATCGTATCTGTTGAACCACACAACAAACAACGCACTCGATATTTCACCCCTTTCGTTGAATAATTTCCAGAAAAAAATTTCGATAATATAATATGCTCTGAATGTTTTACATGGTGTTTATAACAGGGTATTTTCCACCGCATCGACTGATCATTACAACCGCTGTCTAAATTTAACTCGAAATTTCCGTTTTTCAGCTCTATATAATTCGCTTAATTAAAAGCAACGTTGGCAGCGGTTCCGCCCCACCAGATGCGCCGTTGCGAGGTAAATATAATGTTACTATACTTGAAGACTAGCGCTTCGCACATTCGTTTTGTTTTCGACGTTGCCATATTTACAATTCCTTCCGTGTCTCCCGTGGCCCACTTCCTACTGCACGAGGAGCAAACAGCGCCCCCTAATCACTTCCTTTGTGCCCAATAGCAAATATTGCAACCGAACGAGAAGCCGTGCACCGCCCGCTTGGTGAGTTGGGAAAAAGTACTAAACCGTTGCCATAACTCGGAACCTCGAGCAGGGACATCAGGAGACAGGGAGGAAACGCGGGCACGTTCTGCTAGCCAAATAACCCTGCTGCGGGCGGCCGCATCGAATGATTACATGTGCGGGTTCCGCGCCGCCATACACTTCCCAGCATCGAGTAATGTTTCATGCCGGTCTACCCGCCCTCAAATAACACACGACGGAAGATGGCACAAGCGGTGGAAACGCGTGGAAGCGGGCCCCGGGGAATGAGAAATCGCCGGAGGGATTTTTATCCAACGGGAAAGAAGAGAAAAATGTAAGGGCGCGTCCTGAGGGGAAAAAAAAAGAAGAGACTTTCACAAAGGCGGCGTTACAAAGGCGGAACGCTGCTGCGGGGCGGTGTTTCACTTGTAGACGCGACACTTGTGCGCCACCATGGCAAGATACAAGACTCTCTCACCGATATGCTTTGGGAACAGGCAGAAGCTGGTTCGAGCTTTATTTCAGAGGTTATCCTGGCTCGCTGAGGGCCCGGAGAGCGCTTCTCATGAGGTGCTTAAATTCATCCAGCGTCCTTTCTTTGAAAGGGTACCGAGAAGGCCTGCTGCGGTCTCTCACAAAACGACCGAAAGGGATTGTAAACTGTAGCGAGGGGAGATGTTGATTCTGAATCATTTCTCCGGCAGTTGGCACGCACAGATGGTCAACGATGCGACAGAAAGGTCTGTACTGAAAACCACTGTGTCTCACTAGCCGATGTCTTCGCGTTGCAAAATGGACTGAGGAAAAAAAAACGTACGCTGTTAGGGCCCTTTCGGTCGAGCCGAGGAAAGGAGCATGTGGTTCATGTGCTTGTAATTCCTGACAGGCGGAAGGACGCGCACACAGCGGCAGAATGCACGTATGCGCCAAACCATGAATAGGTACATACTTACGCATACGCTTTACATACGTGGTGCATAATGCGGATACAATGCGTGTACACGCCTACATTGATGTTGGAGTGGGCGGGCTTGTGCGCGCGAATGTATACGTATGAGTTAACTTACGTATGGGCATACGCGCATACAAAGGAAGATGCGCCTGCCTACATGAAATAGTCCTGCGAAGGCACTTGGCGGCCACCGAGCGCGTGTAATTGCCTAATGCCGCAGGCAATAGGTATCACTGCGTCCCCCCGTAGGTATTAACCAGTACGCCCATGCAGAAACATGAGTACCCACGCACAAAGTGTACGCGGTTTTAGTATGTGCGGAACACAAAGATATGAACGTGAACGCAGAATCCGGGGACATGTTGCACGCACATAAAATAATGGCATGCTTCTGGTATCTTTGCATAGTACCATCACCAGAAGTATCGTTCGCCGTACATAAAACGCGGAGAACTGACAATATACCGATCGGCTAGAACGCAGAATCCGGGGACATGTTGCAAGCACATAAAATAATGGCATGCTTCTGGTATCTTTGCATAGTACCATTACCAGAAGTATCGTTCGCCGTACATAAAACGCAGAGAACTGACAATATACCGATCGGCTAGAACGCAGAATCCGGGGACATGTTGCACGCACATAAAATAATGGCATGCTTCTGGTATCTTTGCATAGTACCATCACCAGAAGTATCGTTCGCCGTACATAAAACGCGGAGAACTGACAATATACCGATCGGCTAGAACGCAGAATCCGGGGACATGTTGCAAGCACATAAAATAATGGCATGCTTCTGGTATCTTTGCATAGTACCATTACCAGAAGTATCGTTCGCCGTACATAAAACGCGGAGAACTGACAATATACCGATCGGCTAGAACGCAGAATCCGGGGACATGTTGCACGCACATAAAATAATGGCATGCTTCTGGTATCTTTGCATAGTACCATCACCAGAAGTATCGTTCGCCGTACATAAAACGCGGAGAACTGACAATATACCGATCGGCTAGAACGCAGAATCCGGGGACATGTTGCAAGCACATAAAATAATGGCATGCTTCTGGTATCTTTGCATAGTACCATTACCAGAAGTATCGTTCGCCGTACATAAAACGCGGAGAACTGACAATATACCGATCGGCTAGGCGGCAAAATGGCTGACAAGTAAGGGTCGGCGAATGGGTGCTCGAGAGAGCAACATCTGTGGAGAAGGAACGAATTCGCACAGCGCAGAAAATGAGAGGTTCGAAGTCTATGGGGAGGTATTCATCCTACAGTGGACATGAATAGCTGATAATTATGATAATGACGAAGGTTATGTATGGTTATTATGTTAATTTATTTATTTATTCGCGTTACTTCTAGGGTTGATTGATTGATTGATATTATAGGTTTAATGGTGCAAGGCCAACAAGGGCAAAGAGCGCCCAAGACAGTTATTAATGATGACAGAGATGTACTAGTAAATACTAAATTATCTCAGTAAATATAAAGTGAAGCGACTTGAAATCTGTGGTGATGGAGATATAGGGCCAGGATGATTATGCATGATATGAAAGAAGCTGTAAAAACGGGACGTCTGATAAAAACGGAAAAACACGCTTAATATGCATTGGGTTGTCGGCCAAGAAGTGTGATGGTTTTAGGGGGATGTGTTGTCTGTACAGTTCATCACGATGTTGCGTCGTGTGGTGTCGAGGGCACTGCATTAAATGAATATGGGAACTGCAGATAGGGCCCCTCCGCCCCTGCTGCAGTGGGGTCTTGAAGATCCTATGAGCAGATACGAGTGCGTTGCATGTGTGTGCCCCCTCCATAGCCTGGCGATAGCAACTTCTGTGTATTTCTTGCGTGTGTCAGTGGTGCATGGTCCCAAGTGTTGTTTTATTGCGTGTAATTTGTTGTATGTCTGTTCACTCCACTCCTTTTTCCATGTCTTGCGAAGGTGTTGTTATGTGTGGCTGGAGATCAGTGTAGGGTACTGTTGTTAAGCGTATTCTATTCAGTAGTGTAACAGCAGCAGCCATGTCGTCAGCGGTCTCATTCTCCACAATTCCAGAGTGTCCTGCAACCCAGCAGAAAGTTATTTCAAGGTTTGATGCATATGCATACATGATAGCCTTAAAATCATGATTGATGACAAAATTTTTAGAACGCTTTCGGGATGCAAGTGCGCGCACAATGCTAAGAGAGTCCGTGTACACGACGGATTTTAAAACTTGCAGTTGGACTATGGTATTTAGGACAATTAAAATACCGTACGATTCTGCTGTGAATTTACTGACGTGAATGTTTGGTCGATGAGCGGTACAAGACACAGCCTTAGCAGTCTTTGGTGCATCGCAGTAAAACTCAGCACACCGGTACTTATCCTGGAGTAGAAAGAAATGCTGCAGAATCCCAATTCATGGTGTCCTGTTGTTTTCGAGTTAGGGAAAGACCGGTCACACGGGGTAGGGAGGAAATTCCATGGTGGAATTTCAGGTTCCCGTAGGAACATTAAGCAAGGTGCGGAAAGAGAAAAAATACAAATTCAACAACAGCAATATTGTATAAAACAATAAAATGTGGTAATACAGTATGACGAAGGGATGAGTTTACATGGAAGGAGCACACTATAATTAGAAAAATGGTGCCTCATACAAAGGTATGGAAAGGCGAAAGGTACACAGACAAATGGTGCTAAAACATGTGTACTACGCATGCAGTAGTGCGCAAGGTAGTAAAAGAGGCGGTAATAAACTTGCGCACATGTGCAAATCTACATTTTTAAAAGAAATAATACCGGTACACTTGGTTGCGGAATAATGTATGGTCAGTGATTGAAACAATTGTGTTGGGAAGATCATTCCATAATATTACCGCTGTGGGTTCACTTTAGTGTCGCTTCGCTATCGTTGTTGGGCAAAGAAATCACGTTTCTTGATGGGGTCTAATCTGTTGGAGACGGCATGTGGATCATGGTGAAAGAGTGCGATTTTTTCCTTGCTTCTGTTGTGGTGAAGCAACGTGGAAAACTGGGCCTGTTGGTTCATGATTTAGGGATTAAAAACCAGCCAAAAAGACGTAGACACAAGGAAAGAAATCGACACGACGATGCTGGACTAACAACTGAATTTTATGAAGAAAAAAAAACAAGAACCTCCCCCAACCACAAGCTGCGCATGGGCAGAACTCAAAAAGTGTTACTTATCGCTTCGTACATGGCTAAAGATAAAGTTCGTGACAATGCATAAAAATGAACAACACGCAAACAAGAAAGTATCACAGATTACCCGCCAAGAAAAGAAAATTCCTTGTCAGAAAGGCTCAAAGACGCAACGCTTATGCAGCGCTGCTGTACAGCAGTCCTATTATAGAAAGCCTCTAAAATCTCACGCTCAAACTTGGTCCGGCAACGTCCTAAGATTGCAATTTTTTCAAACATGGGTGTGCAGCGACTATCGCGACAATCGCGACAATGGGTTGCCAAATGGCCGCCGTCTGAAGAGTTAAGAGAAGCACAGTGCTCTCTAGTCCTGTCGTTTATACATCGCCCTGCTTGGCCGATGTATACTCTGCCGCACGTCATGGGAATCTGATAAGCGACACCCGTGGTGCACGGAACATACTTGGTGGCGTATCTGCACAAAGTGTCGCACAACGTGAAAAAGGTAGCGAAAAGGCATGGCGTAAACATTGTGTTTTCAGCCCCGCGCAAGCTCTCTCGTTTGTGTTCTCGAGTAGAGCAGGGAGATAAACGGAAAGCCCAGGGCACAACCAGGCGCGCCACCAAGTATGTTCCGTGCACCACGGGCGTTGTTTATCAGATTCCCTTGACGTGCGGCAAAATATACATCGGCCAAACAGGGCGATGTATAAACGACAGGACTAGGGAGCACTGTGCTTCTCTTAACTCTTCAGACGGCGCCCATTTGGCAACCCATTGTCGCGATTGTTGCGATTGTCGCGATAGTCGCTGCACACCCATGTTTGCAAAAATTGCAATCTTAGGAAGCGGCCGGACCAAGTTTGAGCGTGAGATTTTAGAGGCTTTCTATATTCGGACTGCTGGACAGCAGCGCTGTATAAGCGTTGCGTCTTTGAGCCTTTCTGACAAGGAATTTTCTTTTCTTGGCTGGTAATCTGTGATACTTTCTTGTTTGCGTGTTGTTCATTTTTATGCATTGTCGCGAACTTTATCTTTAGCCATGTACGAAGCGATAAGTATCACTTGTTGAGTTCTGCCCATGCGCAGCTTGTGGTTGGGGGAGGTTCTTGTTTTTCTTCATAAAATTCAGTTGTTAGTCCAGCATCGTCCTGTCTGTTTCTTTCCTTCTGTCCCCGTCTTTTTGGCTGGTTTTTAATCCCTAAATTCTGTTGTGGTCTGCGCTGTGTGGTGTGCCGTCTTCTGTTTGTCCTGTCCTATTAGCGCATTTTTATTTGTATCAGTCCTGGCTAAGTAGAACTCACTGCTGGGCTAGTCGGTGAGTAGTTGCCATGGTTTCAAGCTTACCGAAAACACGGAAACAGAGAACACAGGACAGGCGCCTGTCCTGTCCACCCGCGTTTATCGTTACGCTTCAAACCATGGGAGCAGTCCCCGCTAGGCGTGCTGCTGGGGAACACCCAGCCATCTCCGGAGGGAAACAACAGCGCGGTCCACGACTTTGTCCAGCGAAAATGATCCTCGTCAGTTCTGAGGAGGTCCAGGTTGCAGAGGCAAGGCTCACACACAGAGTGCGCGCTCGCCACCTTGTCGGATTCCGCGGATCATTATGCTGTCACCCGAGGGCGCCTTGCCAGGGCCGATGATGGCTAAGTCCCGGGTTCTCGCTAAGGAATCACCAGCGGCCACTAGGGAAAGAACTGCGGAAGGTCTGGCGTAACAGACCCACTTGCGGATGTCCACGACTTTTTCGTCATTTCGTAGCTGGCGAACAAGCAGGATTTTAATTCGACGAAATCCTTTGTCTCCTGAAGAGAATTGTCGGAATAGTTCGTTTCCTTGTACTTGCTACTGTGACGACACGCGGATACTGCAGCAGCGATTCGACTGCAGCGCGCCCCTTGTGATAACTTCACTCACAGATTCAGGGTGGGGAAGTAGCTCTTTCACGGGAAAGGGGGCGGGGAAGCCAGGCCGCCAGGTGGCTTTGGCACGAACGCAGACGGCGGGCATCGTTTGAGAACAATGCCCTCCGAATCAGCTAGACTCACGGGAATCCCGGGCTTAGCGTACCTCGAAGTATGCGCCGCATCACGTAGGTTCTTTTCATAGCTTCCGTCTCCCGGGTTTAGGTATCAGAATGATGCGGAAGCGACCTAGAAAGGGAGCCGGAAAGCCGGTCGCCCCTTCTCTGCGCTGACCAGCGCTAAACGGCCACAAGCGCGACGGGCGAGCTATGGCCGTGCCGCCACGCCCATGCGAGCAGCTGCTTTATTACCAGCAATACAAGCTGTGTTTGGGTGGGGAGCTGGCATTAAAAGTTACAATAGCAAAACTCATCTTGCCAATCGTCAAATATCTAGTATGCCCACCGAGTGTTAAACAGTCTGGCTTTGAAAGGCCCCGTCGGAATACCCATGGCCAACTTGGAGCATGCACTAGTGAAACACAAAAGCTGGTCTTCTTTTAAAGAAGGCCTGGAGAAATTCAGAAGATCGCCTAACAGCACGTAGCATTCTTATGCCGCTTGTCTTCATCGTGAGGTTCTTTACAGCCACATCTAACTCTTAATATCCAAATTTGTTGTCTTTTATGTTATCGTTGTGAAAGTGTTTTGTTTCCTTATGGTGATTACGTGCAGTAACTTCTTTAGGCTGGATTAGGCACTTTAACTCACCGGTTATGTATTGCTTTTCGCAGATGCATGTACGGGGTTCCCGGCTGGTCTCTTTCCACCATTTTGCACGTTTTTTGACCATCCCTACCAGGCTTTTTTATTGCATTTCTTTTGCACGGATGTGCATCAGGTGCACATACTTTTTATTTCGTCAGTTCAAATTCATAATTTTGCAATTTTTACATGTTATGTGTTTCCATGTTTTTTGTTCGAGGCCCCTTCAGCAAATTATCTACATTGGCGCAATCATAATGATGCCTTTTGGAGCCAATTCCGGCTTTTTTAGTCGTTTTCTTTCTTCTTTGCCCTCACACCACTGAGCTCGCTAATGCGGTTGCTTTCGAAATTATTTTGTCGGTGTTCTCGAGCAATTCTAGAGCCTTGCGGCAAACAAGAGCCCGAGGTAAATCACCTTAAACTGAATCCACCAATACTTCCGCAGTTTATCTTGCTAGAACTCGACGCCGTCCGGGAATACGGAGTAACAAGTAGCGTCGGCTAATTATTTAGAAAAGACCGAACCCTGCCGGGATATTAGTGTCACTTTGCTGGGTAAGGCCAGATGGCCTCTTAAACTTGAACTTGGCAACGGTCAACGTACAAAGTCCGTCTAACGAGGGAAGCTTAGCTGTGCTGCTAGAAGAGTTCATGGACTTTAACTAGAATAATATAGAAGAAAGCGAGGTTCGCAGTCCTTGCGAAGGCTTCATGGAGATGAGTATCGGGCATATTCTGCGCTTCGTCGGACCCCAAGAAAAGCAAGAATACGGGGTGGGGTTCTTAATCTACAGAAAGATAGCAAGGAGCATGGAGTAATTCTTCAGCATTAACGACAGAGGAGCAGTTGTTTTGTTCAAGCTAAACAGGCGATACAGGTTAAAGATGGGGCCAAAGGCTAGTACGGTGATGAGGCCGTGAAGAGTTTCTACGAGCACATCGAATCAGCACTGAAAAAGCGAACCTTGCAGCTCGTGATTGTGATGTTGCATGAGAAGGAAATGAATCAGCAGTCGCAAAGGTCGAGTACACACACGGGTTATATTTGCAGAGAGGCTAATGAACACATCGTTCTCCAAACAAAAGAATAGGAAATGGACATGACAAAGCCCAAACGAGGTGACAAAAAATGAAATTGATTTCATTCTAAATGAGCATCCAAGTAATGGGCAGCAGGTGGCGGTGGAGGGCAAGATTCGGAGCAGCAATTATAGGATGGTCAGGTGCAAAGAAAGGCTGAATCTGAGAAGGAAAAGAGAGAAACTAGCTAAAAGTTGGAAGCCCAAGAAGGGTTCGGCTGGGGCCAAGAAGCAGGAGTTGAAAATACCCTTTCAGAAAAATCTCGCCTTTACTCGGTGAGTACGAGAACAGTCTGGACAGGCTAAGTGATAAGCTAACAACGGCAACGGAGTCAGAGGCAGCTGTGGGAGAAGCACCATGTAGGAAGCAAACTGGCGAACTAACTCAGAAAATGAAATAATTGCGAAATGTAAGAACATGACACTGTCGAGTATTGGGGATCAAACTGATTTATCGGAGCTGTCAAAATTCACTAACAGAAGTAAAACGAACGACATTCGTGCATACAACATGGCAGTGATTGAGGAAACGTTGAATGGTAATTAAAAGCAATTAAGAGGCTAACTATTGGTAAAGCCGGAATGTATACGCACTAAGAGACGCAAAGGGCAACATTAGCCGTACCAGAATGATTCTACAACAGGCTATACGCCAGCGACGCTAGGCCGCGGGCTTGCAAGCTTAGCTTGCCATTAGCTTCTAATAACTGAGAAAGAACTGCAAAAAAGCATTCAGGGGCTATGAAAAGAGGAAAAGGTGCAGCTCACGATGGCATAACTGAGGTTGTTTTAAAGGAGCAAACATTATGTACTAAACAAGCCTGCTATATTATTCCCAGAATGCCAATAACTTTAAAGGCGCCCATAAACTAGAAAAACTCCAACATACCTGATTCAGAAGAAGGAGGATACCAAGGTTTAAAAACTAAAGATTCATCAGGCAATTTTAAGTTGTGTACGACCTGTTTTTCAAGGTGATAGTTGACCACTTAAGCGGCAGCCTAGATTTTCAACAGTCGAAGGAACAGGCTCGGTTTAGAAAAGGAAACTCAGCAATGCATCATGATTCACATCGATGTCGTCAATAAAGTAACAGAAAACTCCTATGAGTTTAAGAACCCCCTTTTTATGGAATTTATACACCACGAAAAAACATTCGATTCAGTAAGTACCGCACGGAACCTCTCAAAGACGCAATGGGTCCTTGCGAGGGATCGGGACGGTGGCCCGGCAGTGTAACGCAAGAGGTCTTCTTCTTTGGAGTGAGCTTTCTTAATTTGGGAACCGGCTATTCTTCCATGCTTCCACGTTGAGGGCAATGCGCTGTGCAGTTTCAGTCCTCTTCGAGTTGGAAGAAATGAGGCTTCCGGATCGAGTTTAGCGGAGGAAAGTGGTGGGGACACTTCAACGTTGACTTTACCCGCGACATGAGCGCGTCGCTGATGGACTGCTGGTATGAATGAACACGAGGCTTTCGAGTCCGTTTTGGCCGCCTACTGGGCACCTGTACGTGCACACCATGCGTGGGCTGTGAGCGCTAAAAGCACCGGACCCGCGCATTTGCCTTTCGGATGCGATCCGTCTGACGGTTCGGGGAGCCGGGGAGGAGCGCTCGGACGGCCGCCGTCAATATTGGATGCACCGGTGGCGCCGTCAAAAAAGATGCTCCCCTTTCCCGCCTCCTCGGCCCCGTTCAAAAATACATGCGCCCCCCGAGGGCACACATCACCGCCGCCGACGCTGTCGATGCGAAGACGTGCTGTCGCCCGGCGGCCCCGAAGCACTCCGGTCATACGGCGGCCGAGCAGCAAATCTCATGCTCGCGCAGAAGCCGAGTGTCGCGGGGCCGCCGAGCCCGAACGCGCGGAAAATTGAGACCGATGGCTCCCAACGTGAAAGGGGAGATCCCCAACTTTTTTCCGCTTCCCCTTCCGAGTTCGGATGCTATCGTTTCTCTATATGTGTATACATCACACCGAAGCGCGTCCTTCAGTCTCACGAAAGCCGCATCGTTTCCCAGCGCATGAAAAATGAAGGAACAAACGCAGGTAAACATTCTTCTCGCTTCCAAATTGAGGTGTGGCTCCTGCGGGATCAATGGAGTGTTATTTTTAGATCAGACGCCAGTGACACAGAGGATCGGGAAGTCAGAAAAGCAGCAAACGCCGGTTGCCGTGTTTAAAAATTCCTAATTTCTAAACACCTAAATAATGGATAAATCCCACGTATAGGTGCGGTCGAATCGACGTGAAGCCAAGCTTCGAATGCATGCCGTTCGGAATTCATCCGTGATATAGTGTTTTACGATGTATTTCTCCTCGCCGACAAACCCGACGCACTGCTCGCGCAAAGCCCCTACGCGTTGTTGCGATTGTCGCTTGTGGCAGCAGCATAGGTCGGCAGGCTAGCTCACGAGTGCACTCCCTCGCCATCGTTTTGGACTTGTATGAGAGCGAGCAAGTGCGCTCCCCACGCCCAGTGAGTCCCGCTCATCACTCGTGAGTGCGAGCCTGACTCGGGCGAGCCCTACTCACTGCTCGCGGGTGCCGGAGCAACTAATGGGGAGCCCCGGTCACCACTCACGAGTTAACTCGCGCTACTCACGCCATTTGTGGGGCTTACTTTTGTGAGCGCCACAATTGCGCTTGTAGTCGCTGTTGGCTATGCGTCGCAGGAGCGGCTCGGTACGATGGTTGTTAATGGCGGGATTGATTTTAGCTTCGGAAATACGTCGTCCCTGAGCTCCTGCCACGGGGCACCCTAGTATTAGTTCTCTAGTGGCCTGTTGACTTAGGAATATGATTTGCACGGCCTTCTGACACCGTGATGCATTAATACTCTTCGGTTTCGAGGGCACCAGATTGCACTCGCGTGCGAGGGGACACGACGAGTTGTGAGCGCGAGCGCGGGTGAGGGCGAGTAGTGACGGCGAATGGTCAGGATTAGTGAGTCAGACTGGTGACGGAGAATGGTGAGCGTGAGCGCGAGTGGGCACGAGTGGTAGAGAACGTTTAGTGGGCGTGAGTGCGAGTGAGGGCCAGAGGTGAGCGCGACTGGTGAGCGTGAGTGAGTGCGTGAGGAAAAATATATTTTTCTGAGTGAGTGTTACTCAGTGGCGTCCAGTTTTGCCGAGGTATGGGCAGCAGTCTCCCATGGCGTCGCATAGGTGGCCAGCACGCTGCTTAGACGCCAGCGCGAAATACTGCCTTCAGATTTGCTTCGGCCGGTGACCGAGACGCGGTCGGTGATACTACCATCGGCGTCGGAAATACGTACTATCGGTTTACGAAGCGCTTCCGTCGTGGTCACGAAACCTCGCGAGGCGCTCGCTTGACCTTAGCTGATCTCTAAGGTCAGAGGGGGGACGCTACCAGACGTTTGCTGTGTTTGTGCCCGTAGTAATGAGCTTCGCCTAACACGGGCACACAATTTTGGAGCATCAAGCTGTACCTGGAATGAATATTTGAAAGGCGTGCGCAAACGTTTTGTGGATGGAGCAGCAGAGAGATTTTTTTGGTAATGTTCGGGAGATTACTCTCGAATCTCCCACTGTTTACTGGAGGCGCGGGGGTACCAACTAACATGTTGCGCCTGCTTCGAGTATTGTGGAAGCAATTGTAATTTTACCCCGAAGTGTAGCAGTATTAAGTTTCACAACCTCCCTATGTTCTCTCACAGCGCCGGTATAAATGAACTCAATTCATATGTTACATATTCGCCCTGACTGCTGAGGAAATGGGGACTGGGTTAAAGCTCCGTGTTTTGTAAGTTACACGCCCAGCGGGTTGCTGTACTTTCGGCTTGAGTGCACGGAGCCAAGCCAAGCAAGTGCCAAGCAAGCGCATTGTTGCCAGGAGGCACGAAAGAATTCGTGCCGCCTACGCTTTCGAACGCCACATTTCCATGTGTGTGGTTGTTCTAGGTATGCAGCTGCAGTAGCCGGTAATACAACTCAGCTCGTAGCTAGTACACGGCACAAGTAGCGCCTGGAAAACTGTGCTTGGCGCAGGACATCGTCGAATACCTGCAAAAACGACAACTACACACGGCTGCCTTCGCGCTCCCGCACGGCACGTTTTTCACAGAGTAGCAAGATTTATGCTGCAGCAGAATGGCGAGTTGGGCTAGTTGGTTGTTACTCCATATTCAATTGGCGTGCAACCTCAAATGTGTTTTCTTATCTGTAACTCCATACTGGGGCGGCCATTTAGTGCACCGAGAAACAATGAAGGTTTTTCGCAGAACAGGTGCCTTCACAAGTTCTCAGTCACCTGAGTGCATGCTAGGTCCGAGTCCGCAGGCTTGGCTCGAGGCATAGTTCAGTTCAGTTCTGTTTCAGTTTTATGTCCTGAAAGGCTGCCAGCAGTGAGTACTATTTATTTATTTATTTATTTATTTATTTATTTATTTATTTATTTATTTATTTATTTATTTACAGTACATCAACGCCATACGCCACTGAACAGGAAGGAGAGTGGTTACATCAAATGATATAATACCAATGTACTAAATGGTTTCACAAAAGGTTACAAAATAGATTCTAAATGTACAGGTACATCAGACGAACGGTAACGTAAGTAGAAAGCTAACAATATTATATATTGCATAAAATATGAAAGGAAGGAGAGAGAGAGAGAGAGAGAGAGAGAGAGAGAGAGAGAGAGAGAGAGAGAAACTGTTTATTAGAAAACAGAGTGTTTAGCCGACGTACAAAATCGCCTTCATGCTACTCTGTTAGGGGAGGGGGAAAGGAAGAAAGGCCCAAGAGGGAGGACGGCAGAAAAGAAATACAAGCTGATGCAGGGACCAGCGAACTTTGGTAAGAAAAGGCAAAGCGAAAGTCTCGGAGCGAAAAGATCTAAAGTTTTTTAATTAAGCCAGTGTCGCTGAGGCACGAAAACAAATGTTAGGGCTAGTCGTTGCTGAGTACAAGAAGGCCACGGCCCTAAAATGGATTTTTAATGTCACTGGTCCTTGCGTATAATCTATGTGTGCAACGTTGTGTAGCAAGATTGATCTAGAGTCCTTGTAGGCAGGACAATGGAGTAAAACATGCTGAATTGTGCCTTCTGATGCACAGTTGTTGAACCTAGAATTGGGAGATATTCCAATGCGGAAACGGGAGCTTTTGGTGTGCGCTGCATTAGGCCGGAGCCGATGAAATAATGTTTCTAGATGACGGGGGAGCTGGTGAGGAAGTCTAGAGGACAGCTGAGGGTCAGAGAAGTTTGTGGTAGTGAGTAGGATATGACCAGATTCTGTTGCTCTCTGAAAGGGCGTAGTGTGCGGCCAAGGTGGAAGCGTCGTATTTGGTAAAAAATACTGTCGTCTGCAAAGTTCATATGTAAGGTGCTTGCAGCTCTTAAGCAGGCATGAAGGGAAAGTTTAGAGTCGGTCAATATGGTCCATTCACTGGGCTCTTGACGGAGGATGTAGCAGATTGCGTCCTTGAGGGAATGTAGTTCAGCTGATGTCGAGGACTTTGGTCTTTCTACCGGTCGACGGGAAGTATAATTCAGAGGAGGCAACGAAGACGCATCAGTGAAAATATGAGCCCTGGTGGAATGCATCCTGTGTATGTGGTCCAACCCCATCTGGAGCAGTGCATCCTGGGGCGTTATCTTTCTTAGTTGTCATGCCAGGAATGCGTAAACCTACGCGAGCTAATGTCTAGGGCGGAAACTGAGATGGCATTGCTCGAGGTGGTTGCGTTGTTTTGTGGAGGGACAAAGCGCGAATAGTATCTCCAAACCCAGAACTATGGGCCGCAGTGATCCTGCTGAGACAGTGGGGTGTAGGTTGAAGTAGATGCGGGTATTGGACACGGAGCGACTCCTGTAACATGAGTGCGTCCAGAGGCAAGCAACGAGCTTCAGAGACGGTCCCGGCACCTGAGGAACCTCTGGGTAGACCAACACAAATGCGCAGGCTGTTGCGTCGCGCCGATTCTAGCTTCATTTTGTTAGTAGACGCTGCGCGGTGCAGTAAGGGAAGGCTATAGCGTACGAAGCCATCGACGTAAGTTTTGTGAAGCTGTAGCATCGAGCTGCTACTGCTGCCCCATCGCGAACCGGCAAGGTATCTCAGAACCTGAGACGTCGCAGAGATGCGGGCAAATAGTCTTTTTTATCTCATGCGACCAGGAAAGATTTCGGTCGATAATTACGCCAAGATACCTGTGAGTACGGGCGTACGGGAGGGCGCGACCACTCAGCAGAATTGGGTACCGAACCATGCGCTTCCTTGTGAACGCCGTTGCTACGCTTTTCTCGTGCGTTAGGTGAAGTCCACGAGCAGCCAGGTAGGTTGAAATGGAAAAGAGGGCCTTCTGGAGGCATTGCTGAGTGGTGCGTCGGGAGCGTGATGTGTACCAGACACAAGTCGTCTGCCTAAATAGTGGTGTTGACTCCCCGCTGTAGGCACCGCTTTACTTCTATGAGAGTCAACTTAAAAAGCAATGGACTTAAAACGGCTCGTTGTAGAACGCCTTTTTCGACGGAGAAACGTGATGTATCACCGCCCGAAGTGTGCATGAAAAGCTGACGTCCAGCAATGTCATCCTTGATCCAGTCTTCCTCCAAAGCCATGTTCTGCAAAAGCAGTAATAACGGCTGTATGTGTGACAGAGTCGTAGGCAGCTTTTATGCCTAAGAAAATCGCGATTGGCATGTGGCTAGAATACCATTGCTCCTCAACTGACGAGATATGGGTAATAATAGTCATTGGATGATCTGTGCCTACGTAATCCATTTATATTATGCGGGTAAAGGCGGCTGCTTTCTAGAAACCAGGACATCCTTTTATCCACCATCTTCTCCATCAGTTTTCCAATACAGTTCAAAAGAGCTATAGGCCGAAAAGAGGAGTGCCACGTGGGCAGCCGGCTAGGCTTTAGAAAAATATTAATTTGCACGAGTTTGCAATCAGAGGGCAGCTTACCGCTCACCCAACAGGAATTGTAGAATTGTAGGAGACGGAGCAGGGCATTGTGAGGCA